>NC_054372.1:75142839-75400339 GCF_017654675.1 Xenopus laevis | reverse complement strand
GTGAGCCGCTATGGGCCACACAGTACAGCGGTTAAACAAAGTGTTACAAAGCATTGGCCGATTCTAACTACGGATGAGACCCTTGCCAAAAAGATGCCCTCTAAACCAAAATTCAGCTATAAGCGAGGGAGCAATTTGAAGGAGATATTGAGTCCTTCGGATCCGATAAATAAATACCAGAAACCCCAAGTTCAGCACTTTTTACTCCAAAAACCAGGGGTATATAAATGTAAAGGCTGCATATTATGCAGTGCATTGATTCTGGGTTCGTTCTTTACCCACCCCCATACGGGTAAGAAATATACCATCAGACAGAGGATGTCTTGTGATGCCACCATGGTGGTATACATCATTAAGTGTCCCTGTGGGTTGATTTATTGTGGAAAAACTACCAGACAATTTAAGGAAAGAATGGCAATGCATAGGTCGAGCATTAGGGCAGCAATGGATCCGGACAGAGTAGAGAGAAATAAAAATAAAAAGCAGGATATCACACAGCAACCCGTGGCAAAACATTGGGCAGAGGCTAGGCATAGTCCAGCATCGTTCAGATGTATGCCAATTGAACAGATCCCCAGGAAAGCGAGAGGGGGGGATTATGATAACACATTACTAAGAAGGGAAGCTTTCTGGATCCACGAGTTGGATTGTGTGGTACCGAAGGGTCTTAATGGGCAACAATCTTAAGGATGTTTTTTAGTCTAAATTGGCTTTTTCTCCCTTTTTACTAAACAGCACCTTATTATTTTTATTACAGAAAAATAGACAATATGTATCCAAATACTAGGCATAGTCCTGATAAGATTGACACATATGTTTCAAATGGTTAAGATAAAATTTGTTTCTATTTATAGGTGCTGTTACAATGTATCTGCTGCTTCTGGAATCAACATAAGCAATTTGCAACAGTTTTTTCAACTTTTTTTGGGATTAAATACACAGCATTTTGTATTATTACAATTTGGTGAAGGAAATTGTATCACTATAATCTGATGACACCTAGTGGCACAAAATTATAAATTACTTTTAAATATGTATTTTTTAATATGTATTTTCTAGCTATGTATTTTTAATTATATATTTTAATCATGTGAATTTAATTGCACTAAATGCTTATGGCACAACTTGATGATGTCATGATGACACCCATTTTGGAGGGTATTGTGGGTATATAAATTGTTTAATCATCACAAGCACTTTTATCCTTGATAAAGGCCCCAATGCGGGCCGAAACGTTGGATGCACGATGATATGTGAATAAAAGCAAGATTATTTATCAAAACTGGAGTGCTGGTCCATCCTTTGAAGATTATATGCATATATATATATATATATATATGCATATATATATATATATATATATATATATATATACGCATATATATATATATATATATATATATATATATATATACATATGCATATATATACATATACATATATATACATATATATATATATATATATATATATATACATATACATATATATATATATATACATATACATATATATATATACATATATATATACATATATATATACATATATACATATATATATACATATATATATATATATACATATATACATATATATATATATATATATATACATATATACATATATATATATATATACATATATACATATATATATATATATATACATATATATATATATATATATATATACATATATATATATATATATGCATATATATATATATATATATGCATATATATATATATATATAGTCCACGAAAAAGCCAGCACTCACGATAAATAATATAAATTGCCTGGGTGCAGTATCAAAATTATTTCGATAGACAACCAACAGAAGAGATCCGCACTCACAGGTCTTAGATAAAAAATAAAAAAGTTTTATTGCATAGATGTAAGCCTAACGTTTCGGCCTCCTCCGAGGCCTTTCTCAAAGTGACAAATTGTTTGTGAGAATGACCTAAATACAAGAATTGGCGGGAAACCAGACATATAGGATATGACGTATTGACAACATCACCCAAAACCCAACTGTTAATTAAGTAATGTTACCCACACATAGAAAAATGTATAAAAATTGCATAGCACATATATGATTTCTGTTAATAATCTCTAAACTTAAACAATGTAGTTCCTGCTAAAATCACAGTCTTCTGTAACAATGTTTCAGTATATCACTTTGTTGACGCTATCACAGTGTTAAACAATGTTGCAGAGACATATATCAGTTGAGCGTAGTTGACAAGCCTGCCCTGGCAATCTATCCTCCGTGTATGTAAATTAGTACTACCAAATGCAAACTAAATAAAGAACTACTACCCACCAATGTGTAACTTCAAATCCCTGCAGATGTTCATTAGTTAACTACATCAACACCGTCCAAAATATAAGGGGCCACCAAACCCCCTTATGCACCCCACTATAATGTGTCTGTTATACCCTCTTCAACCTGCACCCCATTTACACCCCATGTGGCTGGAACTCTCTCTTATGGCCATTTCTCTAAACGGACAAACACTGACACCTTCCTGCTCGTACGGGTGTCTGAAGCTGCACAGCTGATGTGTGTATGTATAAATTAAATGTGTATCGTGTTGGTGTAACGAACCCCTTTAACTGTGCAACAAAATCATATCTTACATCATTGTATCACCCTAATTATAGTGCCAAGAAAATCTTTAATTACTCTTCTATGACATTCGACACCATAAAACTAAGTGGATTTAAGTAATAAGTGCTAACTTGATGCTCATATGCCCTTAATGGTGAAAATTATTTTGCACATTAATATAAACGTGTAAATCAACCCCACAGATTTATATCACATAAATAAAAACATAAAGCATAACAAAAAATATGTAAAAAAATATATATAGAAAAATGTAAAAAATATCATTTCTTAGAATTATCTATTAAGTCCCAATATCATACATAGTGTGCAGTTCCAGTCGCTATCCGGGAATGATGGCCTCTGCTCATCTAACCATCCCCCACGAATGTTAATTAGAAGTGTGAGAAAAAACATCCATAGATATAAAACGCTGCAAATAGCAGTCAGAAAAATAGTTGGAGAGGGTGCATTCGGATCCCTATAGTTTTCTTAGATGTTGGTAACTTACGCCTCCGAAGATTTAATCATCACTTAGGATTTTAGTGAGGCCAAGTAGTCACTTCATATTGTTAAAGTTCTCCGTATGCGAGCTATATAGTGGAGTCATCAAGATATATAATAGTATAGTCGGGATGCATTTCAAACAGACCGTGGAAACTGCAGATGAACTCTGTAATGATCTTAAATTCACACAATCACATGGTGCTCCCCTCCACCGGAACCAAATGCTGCAAAGAGACACGTCCACCGTTCAGAGGCCACCGCGGTGCACAAAGCCATGTCACAAGGCACAGGAACGTGCCACATAGGAGCATGCACGGCATCGGTTCAACGTCTCCACATGGGTGCACGGAGCAATGCAGGAGTGAGTATGCACGGTATACACAAATCATCGGCAAACGCCAGATACATATTGGCTAAACACCACCAACTCACATGGGCTCAGTGTCCATACTCTGGTCGCCGGGTAATATTACATCTGGTCAAGACATTGCAGGCACCCATACACAGACACCAGTCCATTCGGGTCAAATGTACCTTTCAACTTTATCGATTCTTTGGTGGGCCGCTCCGTCCATCCATTCCTCGTCATTGGGGGTAGTTTGTAGGTAGAATCCAATCCGATCGCCAAAACTTCGGCCATCTTTCTAGATTGTGGATTGGTAGTCTCCACTCCAGGCTATTACAGGCCCCTGGGGGATGTGTCGACAACGTCAGCCAGCATCTTGTTTGCCAATGCCAATCTTGAAATAAGCATTCCATAAATTACGGAGTTTATGTGTTCAAAAAGTCACGGGTGCACGGCTGCAATTATTCCAATAACAGTCCACGAAAAAGCCAGCACTCACGATAAATAATATAAATTGCCTGGGTGCAGTATCAAAATTATTTCGATACGTCATTATGTCAATACGTCATATCCTATATGTCTGGTTTCCTGCCAATTCTTGTATTTAGGTCATTCTCACAAACAATTTATCACTTTGAGAAAGGCCTCGGAGGAGGCCGAAACGTTAGGCTTACATCTATGCAATAAAACTTTTTTATTTTTTATCTAAGACCTGTGAGTGCGGATCTCTTCTGTTGGTTGCATATATATATATATATATATATATATACATACACATACACACACACATCTACACACACATACACACAAAAACAAGTACTCCTAGAATTTAAAGAATTACAACTAAATAGATGCAAAAGTTAACAAGTTAACACTGACACCAACTTACATGCCCTGTCTCCTTCCAAGTCCTCCCTTTTTATATCCTTGTTGTCCACCAAACTCCAACCTGTCCATGCCCTCTCTCCAACTACTTCTTTCTACCTATTCTCCTATGGCATGGCATTCAGGTTGCTGTCTATTTGAGGGACAGAAATGCTAGCAATCAGATAGCAGATTAAAAGTAACACTGAATGGCTTGTAAACAAAAATATCTTGAATGCTGTAAAAATTAAGACCTATTACACTCACACAGACACATTTTTCTTGCATTTGAAGTTTTCAGCATTTTGTATTTATAAACCTCCCATTACAAAAAGTGTGAAACAACTCACTTGCCACCTCCACTACTCATTGGTGGCACTGGTCTGATAATCAAGTCAGATATCTGTGAGGAAAGTTTTGTCTTGGCTGCAGTTTGCTGCTGGACCCTCACTTCAGCTGCATCTGCCAAATGCATCAATGTTTTACGCTCTGGGCTCTCTTCAAAGTTTTTGCAGCCGATGCACTTACATATTGAGGAACACATAATTTTAGCCTGAGTGTGGGGAAGAAAAATAAAATAAAAAACAATTAATATTTTAAAATTTTCAGTCAGGTAATTCATACATCTTCATAAAGATAAATATTAGAAATACAATGACTTTCTTTAATATTCAAAACATTTAAGTAAAACAGACAAATATTTATGTAAACACTGTAGGATACTTTAGAATTGATGGACTTTTACAAAACATCCCCCATATGTAATAAAAAGCAAATGCAGTAACTCATGCCCAAATGCAGTAACTCATAGCAACCAATTGCAAAAAAATAAGATGTTTGCTTTTAAATAGGTGACCAGTGAATGTAACTTGCAATTTCACTTCTACTGGTGATTAGACCAGTAGCAAAAAAAATATAAATTATTATTTGTTTAAAAGAATAGTTCAGTGTAAAAACGGATTGGTAACTGATTGGTCAATGCCTGGTAACTTTACTTTAAAGGGGTGGTTCACCTTAAAGGAACAGTAACATCAAACATTTTTACAAAAAAATTTCGTTAGACTAGAACGGAAAAAAAAACACCAAGACAAATTAAAATAGCAAAGCCTTTATTAAGAAATAACTTACAGAAACTCCACTTCCTGTCCTCTACAGAAAAGGCGACAGGGCGACCATCCATCCTGCGATGCTCGATTTCTCCTCCCTGGCTATTCACTGACAGCGTGTCCTCTGCCCCGATCTACTTCTCCAGCTCTTCTTCATCCTCCATCCAGGAGCAGCAGTAGGAAGGTGATGTCGTCGGGCTCCCCATTGAAGTGAACCAGCTGGGCGACTGCGCTTGGGACTGAGCCTGATTATACAGAGCTGGGCAGATACCGGCGCTGTGGAGACCGGACAGACCAATGGGGAGACCGGACACATTGTGTGACCCAACCCAGCCTTCTCCTGCCTCATTCTCTGTCTCTCTCTCTTCACCGGTCGCTTCCGATGCTGTTCTGCACCAGACTCGGCTCCCTCTCCTGCACCTCTGCGGCTGCTGCAGCCGGCATCTCCGCTTCCCTTCTTGGGGTTCTCCTTACTTAGCCCTAGTATTTACACGGGACCCGCATTCTGTGCTTATGTACTAGTCCCGGGTACTTTTCTATACCTTTATCACTGTATTCGCCCTATAATTACAGGCCGTAACAATGTTCCACTGCTCGTGCATGCAGCAGTATCCACCCAGTGCCGCAACCATGCGCCGGAGGCTTTGTGCATCTGGAGTAGAGCTGGTTTTGTAATAAAATCTCCTGTCCCCAATAAATATGTATTGTATGCCTTGTTTTTTATTTCCCAGAGAGAGGCCCACTTGTCCTGGGGACAGGATACATTGTTGCAGTGTTTTCCTTCCTCTATAAAAAAATAGATGCTAAATAGTTGCATTGAAACATGATCAAGAGCTGCCCGGTCGCTCTACTGATACAGGCCAATAATTAACATTACACGCAATAGAACAGCCTTCACACAGAGGATACACACAATAGAAACAATGTGTCGGGTCTCTTTTACAGGTAATCTAGTCCAAAACAAGGCATACAATACATATTTATTGGGGACAGGAGATTTTATTACAAAACCAGCTCTACTCCAGATGCACAAAGCCTCTGGCACATGGTTGCGGCACTGGGTGGATACTGCTGCATGCACGAGCAGTGGAACTGGTATAGAAAGGTACCCGGGACTAGTACATAAGCACAGAATGCGGGTCCCGTGTAAATACTAGGGCAGAGTAAAGCGAACCCCAAGAAGGGAAGCGGAGATGCCGGCTGCGGCAGACGCAGAGGTGCAGAGTCTGGCGCAGAACAGCATCGGAAGCGGTTGGTGAAGAGAGAGACAGAGAATGAGGCAGGAGAAGGCTGGTTTGGGTCACAGAATGTGTCCGGTCTCCCCAGCAGTCTGTTTGGTCTCCACAGCGCCGGTATCTGCCCAGCTCCGTATAATCAGGCTCAGTCCCAAGCGCAATCGCCCGGCTAGTTCACTTCAATGGGGAGCCCGACGACATCGCCTTCCTACTACTGCTCCTGGGAGGAGGATGAAGAACAGAAGGAGATCAGGGCAGAGGACACTCTGTCAGTGAATAGCCAGGGAGAAGAAATCGAGCATTGCAGGATGGATGGTCGCCCTGTTGCCTTTTCTGTAGAGGACAGGAAGTGGAGTTTCTGTAAGTTATTTCTTAATAAAGGCTTTGCTATTTTACATTTTGTTTTGTCTTGGTGTTTTTTTTTTCGTTCTAGTCAAACTAATTTTTTTGTAAAAATTTTTGATGTTACTGTTCCTTTAAGTTAACTTTCAGTATGTTATAGAATGGTCAATTGTAAGCAACTTTTCAAATGGCCTTTTTGATTGACTCTTTACAGCTTTCAAATAGAGATAGTAATTGACCCCATCTAATACATAAATGCTTTGTAAGGCTACACATTCATTGTTATTGCTACTTTTTATTACTCCTCTTTTTATTCAGACCCTTCCTATTCATATTCCAGTCTCTTATTCAAATCAGTGCATGGTTGCTAGGGTTATTTGGACTCAAGTAACCAGATTGCTGAAATTGTAAACTGGAGAGCAGTTGAGTAAAAAGCTAAATAACAAAAACCACAAATAAAAACCAATTGCAAATGGTCTCAGAATATCACTCTAAATTTTACTAAAAGATAATTTAAAGGTGAAAAATATATTTGCGTTAACTTTTAGAGTGTTATAGAATGTTTATTCCTAGCTACTTTGCAAATGGTTTTCAGAAGCAATAAAAAATAAATAATGGGGGAGGAGAAAGGCACCATGCTGTGAGGACAAGGTTCTCAGGTGCTCTGCTGTTGGTCCTCATTAAGTGAAGTATTATAGCGCTTAGTAGAAGTTTTTAACTTTTGGTCACCAGCGACCAAACACAGATGACATAAATACAGCACTCTCCAGGGTACCTTTAAAAGCAAATTTTTAAGGTCCATTTGAAGAATAAACTCACCACACTTAACACATTAAAAGCACATAATACTTTTACCAGGGGTATAACTAAAAAGGAAGCAGACCCTTCGACTGCAGGAGGCCCAGGAGTATAGGGGGCCCCATGAGACCCTAGTTAATGAGCAATTCCAACATATATTTGTAAAAAAGGACAACCTTTATTGTAGTGGGCCCTAAAATTAATTTGCTGTGGGCCCATCAATAGACTCTATAGACAAATTGTCACACCATCACCCAAGCTTTTTTTTTTTATATTTGTAGAAAACAGGTAAGCTTATATTAACTTATCTTTTTTCATAAGCCGTTTTATTTGCACACACAGTAGCATATTTGTATACAAAAAAATGGCAATTCACATTTGTAAATTAAACAGGTTACACAATAGAGCATAATTGTCATGTTTTTTCAAAGTTCACCAATTGACTCCATATGGGTTCTAGGAGGTCCCCCATAGACTAAAACAGCAATTCGGCAGGTTTTAGATGGCAAATGGTCAAAGTCGAGGTTTTAAAGAGACAGTACATGATAAAGTTCGATATTCTAATTTTTTTCAAATTTGAATCAAATTTGGACTATTCCCTAGTCCAAGTACACAAAAATAGCTTGAAATTCGAATTTTTTTACTTTTCGACCCTTGATAAATCTGCCCCTTAGTGTTGGTTTGGGGCAGGTGCATTATTGCATTATTGTAACATTTGGGGCCTGTCATCATCTTGTAGCAAGTTGTTATGCATCATTAATGTATTGATCTGTGTAGAACAGGAAGTTAACATTAAAATACTTACTTACAGAACTTGGGACTTGTAGTTTGTTATCACTAACTGGATAAATGTTATGTGGAAAGTGATAATACAGTTAGGCCCATAAATCTTTGGACAGAGACAACTTTTTTCTAATTTTGGTTCTGTACATTACCACAATGAATTTTAAATAAAACAACTTGGATGCAGTTGAACTGGAGACTTTCAGCTTTAATTCAGTGGGTTGAAGAAAAAGTGAAGGAACTAAAGCCTTTTTTTAACACAATCACTTCATTTCAGGGGCTCAAAACATATTGGAAAAAAACTGAATATAAAATGTTCACTTCTAATACTTGGTTGAAACCCCTTTGTTGGCAATGACAGCCTGAAGACTTGAACTCATGGACATCACCAGATTCTGGGTTTCCTCTTTTTTAATGCTGTGCTAGGTCTTTACTGCAGTGGCTTTCGGTTGCGGTTTGTCTATGGGCCTTTCTGTCGAAGTTTAGTCTTTAACAAGTGAAATGCATGCTCAATTGGGTTCAAGAATATTCCACTTCTGTGCTCTAATAAACTCCTGGGTTGCTTTGGCTGTATGTTTTGGGTCATTGTCCATCTGTATTATGAAATGCCTCCCAATCAATTTGACTGCATTTAGCTGGATTTGAGCAGACAGTATGTCTCTGAACACCTCAGAATTAATTAGCCTGCTTCTGTCCTGTGTCACATCATCGATAAACACTAGTGTCCCAGTGCCACTGGCAGCCATGCACACCCAAGCCATCACACTGCCTCTGCCATGTTTTATAGAGATGTGGTATGCTTTGGAACATGAGCTGTTCCATGCCTTCTCCATACTTTTTTTCTTGTCATCATTCTGGTAGAGGTTAATCTTGGTTTCATCTGTCCAAAGAATGGCTTTTTTAGATTTTTTTTTTTTACCAAAGTCAAATCTCTTTATTTACTTTCATGCAGTCTTCTCTTTATGGTAGACTTGGATTTTGATATGCCTACCTCCTGGAGAGTGTTGTTCACTTGTTTGGCTGTTGTGAAAAGGTTTCTCTTCCCCATGGAAATTATTCTGCAATCATTCACCACTGTTGCCTTCCTTGGATGTCCTGGTCTTTTTGCATTGCTGAGATCACCAGTGCTTTCTTTCTCAGGATATACCAAACTGTAAGTTTCTTCTGTTTTTGCAGCTTAAGGATGGTTTGTTTCACCTGCATGGAGAGCTTCTTTGACTGCATGTTGTCTATTTACAGCAAGATCTTCCATATACAAGCACCCCCCCCCTTCATTGATAACATCTTGTCTTGTAACAATCAAAGCGCAATGCAAAAATAAGACTGGTGATACTTCAGCTGCATTCAATAGGAGGGAGGTAGAGCCCAAAATGGCGGCAATTCCACCTACCATGATACCACACCCATGCCTATTCAAAGAGGATCTCAACACGAGCCTTAACGCTAGAGCCGGATGATTCATACCATTGTGGATTATCCGCAAGTGAAAAATCAGCTGCCCTGCTGTTCCCCTTGTCTTCTGAACTGTGGGTGGATTTTGGAGTAAACTGTAAAATGGCGCTACCGTGTCTGTGGAGTCAATGGTTCCGGGTGCATGCAAAGCAGGAGTTTTATTTTTGAATTACTATTGTAATATAGTGTTAAAACAATAATAAGATGATAGTTAAAAAAAAAAAAAAAATTATCCGCCTTCCTTTTTTTACATCGTTCTAGATTTCAAATGACCCATAATTCTATACAGACCCTCTCCTACTCATGGTCATTCTCTTATGTAAACCACTGCCAGGTTGCTAAGGTAAACAAGACCCTAATAACAAGATATCTGCTCAAATTCCAAACTGGAGAGCAGCTGAATAAAAAGCTAAATAACTAAAAAAAACAATACAAGAAAAAAGGAAATAGAAACCAAATACAAATTGTCTCAGAATATCAATGTCATTCCAAAAAGTAGTTTAAAGGTGGACAATCCCTTTAATGGGGTTCTTCACCTTCAATATCTAAATCTTATGAAACAATGAACAATGCTCTCAATGTATTAAAAAAATACATCCATAAAAAAAGTAAAAATGCTAGTAAAAGCTACTTTTTAGATCAGTCAGAACATGACATAAGAACTTCCTATATGTTTACATCATGACTCCCAGGCTGTGCCCTTACTTATTATTGGACGTCGCAAAGATATATAGGCGTTGATAAAAATGGGGGTGGGGGGGGCTGTTTAACTAAGTTGTACGTTTAATGTAGTGAGTTTTTTCCCATTGGTGATTGGATAAGCTGTTGTTGAGGGAGAATACAAAAGGTGTGGCTGGATTATGGGGTATGGTCATGTGGGGTAACTTGGGGTGTATATAAAATCGGGTCCCTTGGAATTACCTTCAGTCCGTCGGGAACTGGCCTTGAGGCGTCTCCAAGATGTTATTCACATTTGCATTGGCAATATCAACATCTTCAGAGGTGCCACAGTTGCAAGCAGAGGATGTCCTGATGTGGAGAAGGCGTTGAAAGAAGAACTACCCAGAATATTCTCGTGATGCCAGGAGGAACTTGCCGGAGTCTCAGTTGACAACGCCGCCTGCCAATCAGAGGAAGCGTCAAGTCTGCAAAGCCAGCCAATTGGAGAGCTGCCGTCACAGAAGAAGAGGGGTCCCATTTCCAATGAGCATATTTCTATGATAAATGCCTGCCAATGGGATGTTCAATTTCCTGTAAATCCGCAGGTTTGGGCCTATCTGTCTGGGCGCTGGTGCTGCTTAGCATGGCCAGTGGAGTGGATAGAACAGAAATTTACAAGTAATTTGGTATCACTAGAAATATTTCCAGTTTTGTGTTTTTCTATAATTTAGGGGTGGTTCAGGTTATTAACGATCTATTGGCAAAATCCCCAGCAGTACTTAGGGTAATAAGGCACAAGGTATTTTTAGCTTTTATAACATATGGCTCAAGGCCAAGCACATCCCTGGGTGCCGGAATAATTTAACAGATGCTTCATCTCTTTTTCAGCTAAAGCAGTTCAGATTACAGGAGATGCAGAACAGGAAGAATATTGCTGCCCAGCCCATTTATGGAACACTCTCAGTCAGAAGACATGGTATTCATAAGTTAAAATATGGAGAACACGGTCAGAATTCAAGGCAACATATGATGGGAACGAGCTGGATTATCTTTTGCTATTTATGATTAAAAAAAATTGAAAATAGACATTTCCCATCATATATAAGGAAATAGTTGGCTGTAATCTAATTTTTTCAAAAACTGTTCAGACTACCTGTTATAACGAAAGTGGCTGTCATAAAACAAGTTCAAAACGTTTTTTCACGCGAGTTAAAAAAAGGTAAGACAGCAGGAAGCCAATAACTAACTACATACATTACATACATTTTTACTATGTTTAAAAACTGCGTGTAAGGACACTTATGAAACAATGTTTCAATTTCTTGATGATCTGGATGTTTTTTGCTGCACTCAGTAGGTAAAGCAATATCCAAATCAAAATACAGAACAGGTCGGCTGGATAGAGCCGATGTTACATTAATACAGGACAGATTTCAATTTTTTTTATAAAAAAGTCAAAAATTGACATTCAAAGTAAAGGACCAACAGTATGGGTATGAAGTTTTAAGTACCTTAACTTATGCCCTGTACAAGCCGTTTTAACGTTTGTTAATTGTAGGCCAAACTTACCCAGGTCGATTATATATTCATGCGGACAGAACTTTTGTTTCAAAGTTTCAGATGCAACAAGTTCTCAATTTATGTACCGCCCAAGTAGGCTTACCAACGAGTCAGTATAAAACTAACTCTTGCGGCCACACAAGCATCAGTTTTAGGAATGGATGAAAATTTCATAAAAAGGCTTGGACGCTGGGAATCTAACCGTTAAGGTGGCCATAGATACGATTTTTGGATCGTGTGTGGCGTGTGCCGACATCTTTCGTTCGGCGATCCCACCGGAGCCCATGGCACATACGGCCGAACAATCAGATTACCCCCGATATAGCCATGCTTGTTAATGGCATATCGGGGAAAGATCTGCTCGTTTGGCGATGTTGCCAAACGAGCAGATCTTTGCGTCTATAGCCACCTTTACTTGTCATATTGTGAGATCAAGCTTAGCAGAAATGTTTTAATTCATTTACAGGTTTAAGACAATGTTCAGTCTGGATAGTGGGACACTTATTAACCGAGCCAGGAAGAGAGCAAAGAAAAGGAATTATAGGCTTAATCTAGGCTTTACAAAAAAAGAGGCAAGGATTGTGTGGTATGGACTGTGAGATGCATGATGTACAGGAATATTGGCCAGGTGTGATATTCATTTAGGTGGAAATTACCTTGGTTGCATAAAAACGATTGATTTGATAAAATGCATGTGTAGGAACTTAGCTCAATTGTACTTTAACCCACCTGATACTATTATTATATGGTCATTCCACGTGAGCCATGGTTAAATGATGTTCATTTGAAGCCTTTGGAGCGAAGTATAAAGAAAGTTAATTACGCAATGGCTAAGTTCTTAAAGTCGCTAAATATGTTGGTGTATCAACATCACAAGTTGGAATTGGGTGGAAGTGCTCTGCAGGATGAAGATGAGGTTCACTTATCTGATATTGGTCATTGCATATTTAATGATGACATTCAGAACAAGCTATGATTAAATGGAAATGTGTGGAGGTTATTGCAAATTAATTTTGCTTACAACAATGACCTGGCTAAGAGGGAAGGCAGACTAGATAATTAACAATGAAATTAGGCGGCCTTGTGTAGATTTAATAATTCAAGGCTGCAGGCCCTGATTTGTGGCAAGGTCACAAAGGCCCAGGGCAGCAAAATATCAGGGGTGGCATAGCACCCAGCCGCTTTCCGGGGAGCACTATGAAGCTTAGCTCCCCAGCACTTTGGTGCAGGTGCGTACACGAGCTGTGCGCTAGGACTGCGCGGCCTAGGGGCACCCGCCCACGAAATCCGGCGTTGCAGGGCTGACTAGGATGGGCAGATATTGTTTAAGTTATGTAAAAATATGCCACAGTTACGTTAGTATTCAAATAAAAGGCAAATAAAGCTGCGGCCATTTTATCCACCCAGTTCTTGGTCTGGTGTGTTTTATTTATATGTTTAAGGTTGTACAGTATGCGTTTCCCATGTAACCAGTTGCATAAGTTCAATGTTTATTAGTTAATTTCTCCCTTCCATTGGCTCCTGTTTTGCATAGATAAATAGCATCTTGTTCTCCCTGTCTCCTGCCTAGGTCATGGCTGAATGGACTGACATAGGGCTGTCGGCTTTTCTGGGGGAAAAAAATACTGGTCTTTTTATATTTTTCTTTCTTTCTTCCCTATTAATAACTTTGTCATCACTGAAAAATAACATTCAAAGCTTTGAGTTTACAGCATTTTATCTACTACCAGTCATTTGGTACCAAGATAAAACATCCTAATATGAATGTCAGGGGTTAACTGAACAGTTTGACGACCAACGTGCATAGGTTTACCTAAGTATGTAGCATGCAGAAGCCTCAAAATGAAAATATATATCTTTTGTTTTTACTGTATTTTACTGCAAGTTGATCCCAGAAAGCTATCTATTTTTAAATAGCTTTGTATCTAAAAAGTAGAGTAATAGAAAACCAACAGACCCAAAAGTTATGACATGCATGCTGCTGATTCTGTGCAATTGATTCATTAATTGAGGCTTGTTCAAAATAACAATAGCTTGTTCCAAATTATAGCAGTTCAATTAGTGAGGTCGTTCATCCTGGGAAAAAGCAAGTGTCAATTAAGGCCCTTATTTAAGGAAGGTAGGGCAGCAAATGTTCATTATAGTGCATTTCTCTCTGTAAAAGGGTAGTTTCAGACAAAACATTTGCAGGTATATAACTATAACAAACTTATATGCCCTTAATTAATTATAGCATGTAATAAAATTGATTAATCAGATTGTATTCCAATTAATTATAAACACACAATAAATTATAACTAATATTTAAGAGAAGAAAAAAATAATACAAAAAATCAGGGATTAACTCCCATAAATTACTCAATTAATCATTATAAAGCGCAATCATGAATTCTATGCGGCTTGAATTCTTATCAGTAATTAAGTTAATTTTGTGCCCAATAAAATTCCTTAAAAATTAATTCTTATAAGTAAGTTCTTAATTAAATTGAGTAATAGTAATGCTCAGATTTCACAGAAAGATTAGGAAATGGTAGATGGTGGAGAAGTCCCGTTAGAACTGTCTATTGTTTTTCTATCTGAGGGACCCCACAAAGAGAATGCATACATTTTGGCACCTCAACAGAGATATTACATCAATACTTAGTTGAGCCTCCTTTTGCAAATGTAACAGCTTCTAGACGCCTCCTATAGGCTTTGATGAGTGTCTGGATACTGGATGGCAGTATTTTTGACCATTCATACATACAATATCTCTCCAGTTCAGTTAAATCTGATGGCTGCCGAGCATGGACAGCCTGCCAAGCATGGACAGCCTGCTTCAAATCATCCCATACATTTTTGATGATATTCAAGTCAGGGGACTGTGACGGCCATTCCAGAATATTGTACTTCTACCTCTGCATAATTGCCTTTGTAGATTTCGAAGCGTGTTAAGGGTCATTGTCTTGTTGGAATATCCAAACCCTGCTTAACTTCAACTTTGTGACTGATGCATCAACATTATCCTGAAGAATTTGTTGATAGTGGGTTGAATTCATACGACCCATAACTTTAACAAGTACCCTGGTCCCTGAACTAGCCACACAACACTACAGCATGATGGAACCTCCACCAAATGACAGTAGGTAGCAGGTGTTTTTCTTGGAATGCGGTGTTCTTCTTCTACCATGCAAGTGCTTTTTGTTATGACCAAATAACTAAATTTTTGTCTCATCAGTCCAAAGCACTTTGTGCCAAAATAACTGGCTTGTCTAAATGAGCTTTGCATACAACAAGCGACTGTTTGTGGGGTGAGTGCAGAAAGGGCTTCTTTTTCATCACCCTGCTATACAGATGTTCTTTGTGCAAATTGTGCTGAATTGTAGAATGATGTACAGATACATCTTCTGCAGCAAGATGTTCTTGCAGCTCTTTGGAGGTGATCTTTGGGTTGTCTGTAACCACTCACACAATCCTCCGCATTTGCCGATCCTGTATTTTTCTTGGCCTGCCAGACCTAGGTTTTACAGCAGCTGTGCCTGTGGCCTTCCATTTCCTGATTACATTCATTACAGTTGAAACCGACACTTTAAACCTCTGAGATAGCTTTTTGTTACTTTCCCCTAAACCATGATACCGGTCAATCTTTTGTTTTCTTTGGATCTTTTGAGAGTTGCTTTGACCCATGATGTCACTCTTCAGAGGAGAGTCAAACAGAAGCACAACTTGCAATTGGCCACCTTACTGTAAACACTGTACCTTTTCTCATGATTGGACACACCTGCCTATAAAGTTCAAGGCTTAACAAGTTAATCCAACCAATTTGGTGTTGCCAGTAATCAGTATTGGGCAGTTACATGCATTCAAACTAGCAAAATTACAAGGGTACCCACATTTTTGCACAGCCAGTTTTTCACGTTTGATTTAATTTCATACAACTGAATACTGCTTCACTAATGATCTTTGTTCAGAAAACACCCCAGTACTCAAGATGTTTCTGGGAAATGAAAAACATACCACTGTTATCTTTTTTTGCTGAAAGTGGAGTAAATTATTATGCAGGCTGAGAGGGGTTCTCAAACTTTTTCATATGACTGTATATGCAATAATTTTCAGACCATCATCATCATCATCATCATCATCATTTATTTATATAGCGCTGTCAAGATACGCAGTGCTCCAAACATCCCCATTGACAACTCTGCTTCTGCTGCCACCTCTAAACTTCTCTCTCTAACAGCTTCTTTTGGTCTCTCTCAGTGGACCTACTCACCTACCCACATCGAGGGTCATGCTCTTGACCTTATATTCTGCCACTCATGCTGCCCATCTACTACATCTTCTGAGGTACCGTGTTACACTAGTGTGCCAGGGTTGGGGTTTAGCTGGCCGGCTGTGACGGGTGGTAGAAGGTGCAAGGGAGTCAAGTGCTGTTGAAAGGACCATACTTGTGGAGAATAAATGTGCTCTAATATTGGTGCATAAAAAAGATTTGCATATGATGGCGCCATCATCTTTATTTGAATTATTAAAACATGTTTGTACAAATGGATTGGGACAAAGTTGGTTTGCAGAGTGTGAGCATTAATTTCCTCTAATGCTCATTTTTACTTTTGTGCCTTTTATATACTGTTATACTTCTGCATATGGTTAGGTTTTTTTGAAACACTTTATTTTCAATGTTTTGAACAACAGATATCAACAAGTATCCGTGACAATATTTCTCAGATAGTAAATGGCAGGTAATAAAAATCACAAGGTACAATCATGAGAATACTGCGCACAATACAATTATAACCTTGTCGAGTGCCGTATACAAACTGATATAACATAGGGAAAAATAGAAGAAAGAAAAAGAAAAAAAAGACAAAGAAAATCATATATGCAGGCTTAGGGCGGTATTCAGATATCATATCTAAGAGGGGGGGCAGGTGGTAACTGTTATGTCAGATACAGTGTGGGTCAATTTACAGGGAAGCAGGAGACCCAGGAACTCCATGTCTCTGTATATTTGGGCATAGAAGTATTCATATGGTTAGGTTTATGTTGTTGTATACACTTATACTTTCTTTAACATTTTATTATTGACCTTGTTTCCATTTCACGCTATACTTATGATTAAATGACATTAGCTAAATTGTTTTACCTCCATTTTCTAATACTTTTTTGAAATTTGAAAATTAGGACACCATTAAATAGTCAGCTCTTTATTAAGAAATGTTCACATATCGATGTCTAATCTTGTTTTTATTTTTCTCTGGAAAAGAAAGTGATTTAATTGCTGGTAAACAACAAAAATCAACCTTGATTTACTCATTTAAAAACATAACAGAAATAACATAAACCTCGGCTGTTCAGAGTTGTGCCCTTTCTCTGTAAAATGTTTGGAAACTGGTAAAGTTATATTACCCAAATTAATAGCTGTGTTGCGAAATACGTGACTTGATCATCTATGTGGTCTCACCTACCTAGATGAGACCACACAGACATTTCAAGACATAAATCACAAACTTGGAGACACAATTGTAGTAGCCCCTAATTTGTATCCTTAAATCAGTATTAGGACGAACAAATTCCATTCCTTTCTGTACAATAGGGCACTGTACACATCCTAGACAGGGATACATGCCTTTTGATCTTGTACCCAAGGTAGTGGATTCTTTTGGTTTCACTTTCAAATTTGAGGAGATGACTGACGCTCTAATAGTTTTTTCCTAATTCTTGGTGATTTCCATGAGATTGTGCCTCATGTATAATATTCCTTGGGTAGCCTCTCTCAAATTTTTTTTGACACATCTTATGTGATCGAGTCCCCCATTCTTGTGTGTCACTTACTAGCCTATGTACCCTAGATAATTGAGATGGGTCTGATCTCTCTAACAGCCGGGAGACCAGTTTCTCTAGTAGTGGTGGGGAGGAGAGTAGAGTCAGGCCTAAGCAGATTGTGGTTGTAGGGGACTCAATTATTAGGAAAGTGGATAGAGTAATTTGTCGCTCGGATCGCTACAACCGAACAATTTGCTGTCTACCTGGTGCTAGAATTCGGCATGTGGTTGATTGGATAGACAAACTATTGGGTGGGGCTAGGCATGACCCAGCTGTCTTAGTGCATATCGGTACTAATGACAAAATAAATGGTAAATGGAAGACCTTAAAGAGTGATTTCAGGGATCTAGGCTCTAAAATCAAGTAGATTCTTGTAGTGCAGTCATGTCTGATGATTTGATTAGTATGTAATCAATTCTGGGATAACTATTATGCAAACATAAAGTTTAGTTCCTCCTATTGGCATTGGCCTCCTTCCATGTATCAATCAAATTATGGCACTGGTGGAGTTCTTCGACTTTTTTAGTATTTTTTTGTAATGGGTTGATGAAGCTGCAGGCATTCTGTCAAAAGTGTGATTGAATGGGAGGTTAAATTCCCTGCCCCATATTAATCTGTTAGAGCAGTGCTGTCCAACTTCTGTGGTACCGAGGGCCGGAATTTTTCTGGCCTACATGATGGAGGGCCGATAATAGAAGTCAGTGTTAGCCACTCCCTGGTTTTAAACCACACCCACTTAAAACCACACCCATGTGACCTCAAGACCATGTCCACATCAATGGTGCTCAATGCAGGGATATCACTTATCACTCGTGAAAAATGTAAGTATTTCTTATTAAAACATACCCTTAAATCCATATGCCTCCTCCTCCCCTGTGGATAACGCAACTCCCCTAGAACATGATTTAACACTTTAGGGACCCCTAACAATTTTCAAATGCTAACAAACCCTCAGAAAAAATACCAGGCTTATGTTCTACAGACAGAGCAGGGCACACAGGCAGAGTATGGCACACACAGGGAGCACATGGAAGGCTGAATAGTGCAGGAGACAGGAAAACCTATCAGGACCACTCTTAGATGTACTACATACAGTGACACAGTGCTGGTTCCCCTTCAGCAGTTTGGTTGAGTGTGAACAGGTGAACAATGTGGGTAGTTTCAGTTTGGGAGTTAGGTGTGAACAGGTGTGAACAATGCAGGGGAATACAGTCTGAATTTGAGATATAAACAATACAGGGCCAGTTAATCTCCTTAATCTGTATGGATGCCTTTTAAAGTTTACACATGGTAAGCAGACACAGCAGGCAGACTGATGTGGGGGGCCACGAGTCAGTTGGACAGCCCTGTGTTAGAGGAAAGGCAGGGCAATGTATTGGCTATTGTTTTAAAGAAAGTTAAGGGGGTGTTTACTAGAGCATATATGAAAAAAGGATTGTGTACGACTGTACGTAAAGAGTTCCCTGGAGTATAATGTATTGACCGTTATAGTCAACACATGTTTTAGCAGTGATCAATGGAAAGTTTTTATGTAGACATATTGCAACACCCCTATGTCTGCTTGAGGTAGAGGAAAGACAAGAGTAACAGTATTTATGGAAAAATCTAGGAAAGAGTTCTGAGTAAAGTGCATCTTCCTGTAGACATATAGGGGGAGAGGCAGTGGTACATCTAAAATGCTGCCTTTTCTTTAAGTCAGGGAGTTGAGGCCCTGTACATTATGCAAGATGATCTTAATGGACATTATAATAAATTTAAAGTCATGTAGTTCACACGTCAAGACCCCAAGTTTCCTGGGCAAAATGTTGGTTACATCAATTGTAATGGGTCAAAAGTTTATTTTTGAAAAACCCAATTGCCATAATTGTAACACAAATAACTGTATATATAACTGTATTATAAGAGTTAGAAAACCATGAATAAACTTTCATAAGTGAGCACTATATTGTTGGGGTCACGGCCCTTGGGGGGGGGACCACAAGGGTGCTCTCGGTGAAGCAGCAAAGTCCCAGTCCCGCAAGTTAAAACAGTGAGCTTGCGGGGAGATAGTTGTCATATTTGACACTCCCATGTAACAAATCTGTGTTACGGAAACCTGGATTGTCCAGAGCGTTCGTAGGGTGTTGTGTCACGGCCGGCACCCGATACCAGAACAAATGCCAAGCACCCTGGTCTCGGCTTCACCAGTAGTGTGACCACCGTTGGGCTTCGGGAGGAGCCCTCAGCTTACTTGGGTGCCACCTGGAGGAGCCCTCAGCATACTTGGGTGCCACCTGGACTTAACGAGGGGTGCAAGGCTAGATGTTCTGGCTGGCAAAGGGGCACGGCTGTTAGCAGAGTCTTTAGGCCGAAGGTCACGGTACAAAAGGTCAAGGCAAGCGGATGGTCAGACAGGCTGGATTGAGGCAGGCGGATATCAGAATCGTCAGGAAGGCAAAGGGTCAAAACCAGGTGATCAATCAGATGGGTTGAGGCAGAATCGGAGTCAATTAACAGGCAGAGGTCAAACCAGAATGTCAAACAGGAGGATTAAGCAGAGACATGGTCGGTTTCAGGCAAGGGTCAGGTTCCAGAGATCAGAATAGTCAAACAGGCAGGCAAGGGTCAAAACAGATAATCAGGATCAGATTTATGCAGAATAGCAACAGCTAAAGCACCAGGAACAAATCCTATCACAGGCAATGACAAACTGTGGGAATGCCCCTTTTATACTTTTGAATTTGGCGCCAATTTTGGCGTCCCTGCCGTCCCCCCACTAGACCACCAGGGTGAGACTTCGTTACAGTGTTGCTGATGTGAATCAAGTATGGTCTGTGTCCATGCTTGGTCATGGTGGTCTCTGGTCCTTAGGTCAGGAGGAGGATGTTTCTGGTGTTTGCTAGCCTCTATCTTTATCTATTTTGGGTCTGGCCAAAGAAAGGAAGATAGTGACTGGCTATTTCTTATAGGGGATGTCCCAGAATTCTCCAGAAGTGTCAGACCACCTTCTGGTGTGCTAATTGAAAATTGCTGTTTATTACAAGTAATCTGCAGTAAGGAGAATCTGTGCCAATGGAACATGGGTGGTGTTTGCAGCAGTTGTTTCTACTTTGCTGACAGAGGGGTCATTTTGATGGTTTGGGTGCTTTTAGCAGCGGAGTCCAGGTGAGAGGTGATCTACTTTGCTAATTTTAGCTTAATGAAGATAAGCTCCTGTTCAGCTGTGTGCATGCAACCCCACCTTATGTGTATATATAAAAGATGCAACCCTAATATTTTGCAAAAAAAATTATCTTGATCTCGCACACCTATTGAAAAAACATTGATCTTCTAACTTTTACTGCACATTACACGTTTTTCATAAAGTTGCAAAATGTTTCCTTCCTCATACAGGTACATGTGGATGATGGTGTACTCCCCTGTCAGCAACTGTTGATAATTGAAAGGATTTGTTTTCAGGCAGAGCACCAACAATGCAAGAATAAACGTCTCCATATATTCCCTGTAGCTGATAATACATTTTGCTTAAGTGATTCCAAAAAAAAAAATAGCCTATCTAGTATGTACTTAGGCACTTGTATTTAGGAGGAGTTTAAAAGGAAAAGCATTTAGGCATCAACTTTGCAAGCAATGGAGGGGAAGATATATGTTTTGAAATTATCTTCTAAATTGTTGACTGATGATTGAGTAACCCTTCTCTCTAAAGGCCTATTTTTCTACAACAAGGAATTTTGGAACTTTAATTGATTCAAATAGATTTATACACAAAGTAACAGTGAAAATATTTTGTCGGATATACAGTAGTTTTGATTGGCAGGGGCCTAGTGTGGCAGTGATGAGCGGTGCTTTACAACTTAGTAGCAGTATAAATAAATGTCATCTTGGACTTCAGGGACTAGATGTCTTTCAGGGGGAATCTGTCATCTTACCATCTAGTTTTGAAATAACCTCAGTAATTTAAGGGTTGCATTTGATATGCTTCAGGATTTGGTGTAAAAGAGTCTGTTTTTTTCTAACCTAACACATGAAGAGCAAGTGTCTCTGAATAACTTTCATTAAGATGGCAGACATGGAAGTTGTTAAATGGTTAGGTGAATAAATTGAACAACAAAAATACAGAGCACAGTCAATTTTTCATTTACTACTTCTCCCCACTAGTGTCTAGTCATCTTTAATCAAGCTCAGATGAAAACTGAAAAAGACAGTGAAAGCTATGTATCTGTCACAGTCCCACGAGTAACAGTATCCTGCTCAGATTTTATTAATTGAAACCAAATCAAAAAGATACACTGTGTAAATTCCTATGCTACATCTTCTGGTTCTACCAATCTTCAGTCTCCTGGTCTTCCCTGTATGTATCTCAAAACAATGTGTACTGTTATTGATCTTATGAGCAGCAGCGTTACTCAACAGTGTTCTGGAACAGTAAGTTTACCCCAGGAAACCATATACTTTTGAAAAGTACACATTTTGCCAAAACCAAAATGGGTAACCATGTCTTTATACTCCAAAGTACCAAATATCAAAGCTTTTCTGAATGTAGCAGTTTCTATAAAAAAATCACCTCAAAGGGATAATTTTGCAAATCTGTATTTCCCCACACAAATTGCCGGTTTTGATCAAACACATGAAAATCACCTCACACTCCATTTTCTAGCGTCTTATCTCCCACATAGTTTTAGGTACCAAGAAGAAACATCCGAAATATGAATGCCAGGGGTCAAATGAACATTTTGATGCCCATTGTGCATAGGGTTACCAACGTTTCTGGCGTTTAGACACCATAAAATAAGCACATTATCATCACCTTTACTGTATTTGTTTTCAGGGTAGAAACATTAAAAAATACACAGACACCCCAAAACCATATATTTTTGGTAAGGACACACTCGGCATCAAACTGTTTAGTACCCATTTTAGATTCTGCCGAGTGTGTACTTTCCTAAAAACATATGGTTTGGGGGGGGGGGGTCAATATTTTTTTTGTGTTTCTACCCCACAAATATGCAGTAAATGTGTTGATTTTTCGAGTAGCCTCCAGGACAATTTGTATTTACTAACATCATTTTGGTGTCTGTAGGTACCAGATACTTTGATCATCCAATGCACAATTGGCATCAAACTGTTTAGTACCCATTTTAGATTCTGTTAATTGTACATTGGATTGATTATACACTGGGGCAACAAAAACCATGAATTTCAGAAAAGCTAATTTTAGTGTTTTAGTGTTAATTTTAGAGGGCTGCCCTTCAGAGCATTGATTGGAACATTACATTTTCAGCTAAAAACACAGAACAGAAATGGTTGTCATTTAAAATGATATTAAAAGAATTGTTCAGTGTAAAAATAAAAACTGGGTAAATAGATAGGCTGTGCAAAATAAAAAATCTTTCTAATATAGTTAGTTAGGCAAAAATTTTATGTATAAAGGCTGGAGTGATTTGATGTATAACATGTCAGTCAGAACACTACTTCCTGCTTTTCAGCTCTCTTGGCTTACACTGACTGGTTACCCTGGTTACCAGGCAGTAACCAATCAGAGACTTGAGGGGGGGCCACATGGGTCATATCTGTTGCTTTTGAATCTGAGCTGAATGTTGAGGATCAATTGCAAACTCACTGAACAGAAATGTACCATGTGGCCCACCTTCAAGTCGCTGACTAGCTCAGAGTTATAGAGCTGAAAAGCAGGAAGTTGGATTGTGGCTGTTTTATTAGACATCTGTTTACTCCAGCCTTTATGCATTATATTTTTGGCTAACTAACTATATTAGAAACATTTTTTATTTTACACAGCCTATCTATTTACACAGTTTTTATTTTCACACTGAACTATTCCTTTAAATCATTACGGTTCTCAATTTATTCCCTTAAGGAGTAAATGCAGAAGCTCTAAGAAACACCCTATGTGGCTTGATATAGAAGTAAAGAAGTTAATAGGAAAGAAGAGAAAGGCATTTAAAAACTACAAGTCTGTTGGGACAGACTATATATTGAATATACAGAATAAGGATAGAAGGCGCACACCCTACAGTTAAACTACAGGTTGCTGATCCATAGGTGACTCCCCATAAGGGTCTCCATATGAATTACAAATATAAAAATAATGGATAGCACACCCGACTTGAAAAGCAAATATATTTATTACAAAAAGAAGAAAAAAGAAAAAAAAAAGAAAAAATTATGCAAAAATAATATACAAAAATCAAATAATAAGGTGAGGCTAAGACTAACCCCAAGGTAATAGTAAAAAGATTCAGGTTGAGAGTGTTGCTCCATTAAATAATGGTACCAGTATGGTTGTAACAGATACAGAAAAGGCGAATGTGCTAAATCAGTTCTTTTCTTCAGTGTATACAATAGAGGAGTCTGAGTTCCCAGGCTCACTTCATAGCTGCACTGATGGCTCAGCTCAATCTAGTCAGTGGCTGACTCAGGATATGATCCATAAAGCTTTAATAAAAATTAATGTAAACAAGGCTCCAGGGCCTTATGGCATACACCCCCAGGTTCTAAGACAGCTTAGTTCAGTTTTTGACCAGCCCCTATTTCTGATTTTCTCAGATTCGCTTTCATCTGGAATGGTATATATAGATTGGAGAAAAGCTGATGTCATTCCAATATTTTTTTTAAAGTTTTTATTTTTGCATTTTTTATAACAAATCATACAAACACAGACGAAAATAATAAAAAACATACATATTGAAAGTGGAGCCATCAGTTAAAGTACCCTCTCATGCAAAACACAATATTAGGGAGTGTCTTCATATTCCAACCAAGCGCCCCAAATGCCCTCAAGCTTTTTGGGGCAGCCCCTAGTTATATAAACCAATTTTTGATAAGGCAAGATATTGTTAACCTGTCCCCTCCAGAAGGCAACGGTCGAGGGGTCAATTGGTTTCCATAGTAAAAGGATAGATTTTTTCGCATAGTATAAAAGTTGTAGATAGCAATGTTTGACAGTAGACTTCAAACCCAAATTGTCCATTACTCCCAAAAGACAAACCAGTGGGGTTCTGAAATGTGGGACATTCAAGACTAGGGAGGTGTGTTGCAGAACCCCCTCCCAAAACCCTTGAATTCTCTGGCATTCCCAGAATACATGTATAACTGTGCCTACCTCCTGGTTACATTTGTTGCATTGATCTGAAACCATAGGATATAGTTTTGCAAGACTATATGGTGCGAGTTACACTCTGTTCAGAAACTTAGTTTGAATATACCTGTCTCTGACAGATATGGTAATATCTGGGACCTGTCTCAGTGCATCTGTCCACATCTCCTCCTCCAGGCCTGGAATATCTCCAGACAATTTATTCCTCATTTTCTCTAAAGGATCAGGGCTGGCCTGTCCCAGTATGACATAGAACCAGGTGGTAGGTTTCCTTAGGTACTCTTTTCTCAAATAAACTTCTAGAGTAGTTTCTACTATTTCAATGGGTCTGCTAGGAAATTGGGTTCTAAAGGCATACCTGAGCTGGAGGTACCGGAAAAACATGGAGTGTGGTAAGTGCCTTGAAGGCTCTGGAATTGCTTCAAGTCCCCATTCTCTACAATATCCCGACTATCCCAACTAGCCCAGCAACGTACATCTGGAAGATCCCTGAAATGTGGGAGTTCCCTGTTCCCCCAAAGAGGCGTCCAGCAGGACCACACAGGTCTTGCCTTATGGACAATCTTTAGTGCTTTTTTAAACACTTCCACTGCTGTAGCCATTGGTGTAGTAATTGAGCAGTGCAGTAAGGATCCTCTATATAGTAATTTAGCCAAAGCCTCCAGTGAGCCCATGTTCACAGGTTCAAGCATAGTGGAAGGGTTGTCGGACTGTGGAGCTATCCACCAATGCGCATAGGTAAGTTGGCTCGCTAGAAACTACAACCTGAGCAAAGCAAGGCCCCCGCCAGTTGTGGGCCTCTAGGGTTATAAAGCCCATCCGTGGATGTTCTCCCGCCCAGAGAAATTTACGTAGAATGGAATAGAAATACTTAAACCATTGATTCCAGGGGTATTGTAGGCGAATTGTGAAATAAATATAAAAACTTGGGAAGGAAAACCATCTTAAATAAGTTAATCCTCCCAGGGAGAGAGAGGTAGATTCTGCCAAACCTCTGTTGGCACTTAAGAGACTTGACTACTGGGGTTAAATTATGCTTTTAAATTTTTTAAAAATCTGCCTGTATCACAATCCCTAGATATTTAAAGTATTGTACCACCTTTAATTGACCCAGCCTCTCTGGTGTCCCAGGGGGTAGTGGATCAATTGGCAAAATAACTGACTTTGATTGGTTAATTCGCAATCCAGAAAATTCTCCAAATTCCTCAATGCATTCCAAAGCCTTAGTTAAGTCCCTGCAGGGGTTAGCCAAATAAAGAAGCATGTTGTTGGCATATAAAGATAGTTTCTCCACAATTCTGCCAATTTTCAGACCATCTATGTCTGGGGAGTCCCTAATCTTCGTCTCTAAAGGCTCTATGGCTAGGGCAAACAGTAGTGGGGAGAGGGGGCACCCCTGTCTTGTCCCCCTCCCCAGCTGCACCTCGTCTGATAGCAAACCATTCACCAGCACCCTAGCCTTAGGTTTAAAGTAAAAGGCCCATTCCAGAAAGCGTTGACCAAAACCAAATTTAGTCAAAACCTCCCATAAATAAGCCCATGATATTGTATCAAATACACAACTATTCTACTGATCTTGTTGCTGTGGTCTAGAGCCAGGTTATTATACAGCCTCCGAATATTGATGTCTGTAGCCTTGCTTGGCATGAAACCAGTTTGGTCTGGGTGCACTAATTCTGAAGTTACTCTTTTTACCCTATGAGCTAGGACCTTTGCAAATATTTTTGCATCACAGTTCAGCAATGAGATGGGACGATATGATTCACAGCATTCTGGTGGTTTCCCCACTTTTGGTATCAGAACTATGTTGGCAATATAACAGGACTCTGGAAGGGACTTTCTGTGTGCGATATTGTTTAATAGCGTGGTTAGTCTGGGAGTTAGGATCTTAGTATGAGCCTTGTACCACTCAGCAGGAAGGCCATCCGGACCCGGGGAGCGTCCTGCAGGCATATCTGCAATGGCATTCTCTATCTCTTCAGCTGTTATGTCCCTTTCAATGTCATCCATCATGGGATGTGAAAGATAAGGGAGTTCTATTTGGGCTAGATAAACTGCCAGATTTTCTGTAGGGATTGGGGGAAGAGCAGCATACGTATTTTGAAAGTACTGCCTAAATCTGTCAACCGATTGCTTCTTATCCACAATCAGGTCCAATCCTTCTCCTTTAACACTGTGTATCACTGTATGTGGAGCATCTCCTTTAGCTAGTAGGGCCAGCAGTTTCCCATTTTTAACCCCCCCCCCCTCTATCATACCATGCAGCTTTCCTATATAGTTCACTCTTGGAGAATTTATCAATAAGCAATAGGTCTATGTGCCTCTGTGCTGCTGCCATGTTTTGTTTAGCCAATTCCACTTTGGCTGCCTCAATGTCAGCCTCTGTCTCTTTTCTCTTTGCAGAGATTAGTGAAACACATTCACCTCTAGTGTGAGCTTTCCCTGCGTCCTATACTACATTCTCCTGGGCTGTCCCTGGGTTTTCCTGCCAATAACTTTCTAGTAATGGGGCGTATCCTTCTGCTACTTTAGGGTTAGAGATCCACTTGGGGGAGAGTCTCCATAATAATGCAGTAGCTGTATCAGATCCATCTAAAGTTAACACCACCGGGGCATGGTCAGAGCACACCTGAGTGGAAAAATTAATTGTGTCTATTTTCCTAAGTAAATTTGTAGTAACCAGTATAAGATCTATTCTGGATAATGCTGAGGAAGAACTGTTGCCTTTGGGGGTTTTTCCATCTCCATACATCAGTGAGGCCAGTTGCATCTAGCCAATGCGCTAGGGCTCTGGAGTCGCTTGTTATGGGACGGAGTCTATCTAATTTGGGGTCAGGGACCATGTTTAAATCACCTGCGCAGATCGTGAGGAAGCTGCCCAGTGTCGCTACCTTTTGTGGGATCTCATTAAGAGTTTGTATATCTGCTGGGGGTGGAATATACACATTAATAAAGATATATGTGTTGCCGTTCACTTGGCCTTTAAGTATCAAATATTTCCCTAATCTGTCTGTTATTAGTCATTCAAATTTAAAACCAAGGGATTTCCTCACTATTATGGCCACTCCTCTAGAGTATGTAGAGTACTCTGCATGGTATACGTTTGAGACCCAATGTCTCTTTAGGGCCCTTATCTTTTCTCCCACCAGGTGTGTCTCCTGCGACATGATAGGGTCCGCCCCCCGATTTCCTTAGTTGGCTTAGTATCACTGACCCTTGACTTTGTCATTTATACCCCTAATGTTCCAGGACAAAAGCGTAAATTTATGTTGTACCGCCATTGCAATTAACATGAAGAGAAATACATTTAAGAAAGTGTATTTCACCCACTTCTCCCACCTCTTTGGTACTCATCTGCTGCATATATGGATGATTAGTCTGGTTCCACTTTGGCAAATGAAAAGGGTTAAGACAAACATACACAACATACATAACCCCCAACAGGACTGGACTTCAAAATAGGCCCTGCCATTCCTAGTACACAGAGGCCCAAACAGCCTACACGAGCCCACTTAGTAGTCACTTTCTATGGCACCTTACAGCAGCCCCTCTGGCATTTGCCAGAACTCACAGATTGCCAGTCCGGGCCTGAACCCCAAGTCCCCAACCTTTCCCCCCACCCGGTATCCTCCTCAAACAGCATAGGAGAGTGAGAGCTCACAACTGTAACCAGTAACTAGTCCATCAGAAATAACCAAGTCCAGTGAAACTGTATTATCATTTTCCTTTTTTGGAACCCAAAGGGCAGTTTGATCAGCAGTCAGAGATTTGCTCCTTAATGTATAATGTACTGGCCCTTGATAATAGCATATAGAAAGGGATAGTGGTCTTCTTTGGCATAATATGTTGGGGTGTGAGGGACCCGTTCTTTGCCTCTGGAGGTCCCAACTTTCCTGGACCAAAAAAACAGAGGGACTGTCTCTTAAGGTGTATGGGGCTAAACAGTTCCAGTCATTTCTTTTGTGGGGTACCCCAAAACAGGTTACTTATGGTACCCTCTGGTCTGGATGGGCCTTTACTTTATCATGACTGACGCAGAGGGCTACTGTGCGCCTAGGTGGGCTCAGTTGCTGGGCCCTTGGATGGTTGTCCAACCAGTGTTTTACATTGCCTGATTGATCAAAGAGCTGCACTCTGCCTCCATCTGTGATCTGCAGCTTGGCCGGGAAGATCATACTGTAGGGAATCCCCATATCACGTAGGCGTCTTTACTTCAAAAAAGGTATTACATTGGCGTTGCAGGGCTGCTGAGTAATCTGGATAGAATGACACTTGGTAGTATTTATCACCTTTGGTTATTGCAGCTTTCAGTGCCGTATCCCTGTCGCGGTAGTTCAGCAGTTTTATGAGGAAAGGTCTTGGAGGGGCTCCAGGAGGCAGGGCTCGTGTAGGTACCCTATGGGCCCTCTCTGCCACTCATCTCTTTCAGCCATTGTTCAGCAAAGAGTTCAGGGGTCTGTCCCTCACTTTTTTCTGGTAAGCCTACCGCTCTGATATTTGAGCGCCTGGTGGTTTTCCATATCCTGCATATGATCAGAGGCCTTTTTCAGCAATTTGTGTAGCTGGGCGATCTCATTGGGCAAGGGAGCAGTACGATCCTCCATGGCCCCCACCCGCTCCTCCACGGCTCTTGTTCTTTCCCGGATGTTCTTTACATCATGTTTCAGCAAGATTTCAACCTTCACTTCCTCTATCTTGGTGGTAAGGGCTGCTGTCAATGAAGATTGGCAGGAGGATATGGCAGCAAGTACATCCTGCATGGTCAGCTCCGTGTTTTACTGTTCCCCTTCCCCTATGAGGCCTGTTTCTCCAGGGAAGGGGAAGAAGTGCAGGCGCCATCTTGTTTGGTGCCTCGGGTGTACTGCTCTATTTTAGCAGCCGTTTCCGTGCGCACACGCTGACTATATTGATTGTTTCTCCTCATCGCCGGTACCTTATTTACTGCGTTGTCCAGAAAGCCGTCCCGACTGCTTATTCACAGGTTTTTGGGTCAGTTATGGGCTGCACAGGGTAATTGAATAGCAGAGCTCCTCTGCTTTGCGGCTTACCGGTTCGGCATGCGGCTACGCCCCAGTCATTCCAATATTTAAAAAGGGATTATGATCTCAGCTTGGCAATTATAGGCCAGTAAGTTTGACATCTGTGGTGGGCAAATTATTTGAAGACTTATTAAGGGATCACATTCAAAATTTTGTCCTAGTGAATGGCATTATGAGCAGCAATCAGCATGGCTTTATGAAGGATAGGTCATGTCAGACAAATCCAATTGCTTTTTATGATGATTTAAGTAAGATGCTGGACAGTGTGGAGGCAGTAGATGTGATCTATTTGGATTTTGCCAAAGCGATTGATACTGTGCCCCACAAATGACTGCTTTCTAAACTAAGGTCTGTTGTGCTTGTGAAGTCATTTGCACATGGATAGGAAACTGGCTAGAGGATCGGATGCAGAGGATGGTGGTTAATGGTACATTATCGGCTTGGAGTAAGGTTCTTAGTGGGGTCCCTCAGGGCTCGGTATTGGGTCTGTGCAGCTAAGTGACAAATGAGATTAAATGTTGATAAATGTAAAGTCAGGCACCTGGGTTGTAAAAATATCCAAGCCACTTATAATTATGGAAATGTACCTTGGAGTCCTCGTAGATGATAAACTTGGCTGTAGCAAGCAATGGCAGTCAGCAGCATCAAGGGCAAATAAGGTCTTGAGTTGTAATAAAAGAGGCATTTATACACGGCAGGAAGTGGTCATTCTGGTAAGGCCCTATCTAGAATATGCTGTACAGTTTTGGCCTCCATCAGTCAAACAGGACATTATTGTATAAGAGAGGATACAGAGAAAGGCAATTAAGCTGGTAAAAGGTATTGGAACTCTTAGCTATGAGGAAAGACTGGCCAAATTGGGGATGTTCACGCTGGAGAAGAGGCGCTTAAGGGGTGATATGATAACTATGTATAAATATATAAGGGGACCATATAATAATCTCTCTAATGCTTTATTTACCACCTGACACAAGGTCACCCATTCCGATTAGAAGAGGTTCTGCCTAAATATTCGGAAGGGGTTTTTTACAGTGAACTTGATGGACGTGTGTCTTTTTTCAACCTAACTTACTATGTTACTATGTTACAAACAGAGAAAAGAAAAGGCTGTTTTTCTCAGTCAGATAAGTCTCAGAACATACAGCTATCTGTACTTACTAACTCCTTGCACCCAGCATGCACAGCACACACCCTAAAATGAAGTTAGCATATACTAATTGTCCCAGAAGTCACTTCAGCAACTGAATAATCATGACCTTTACTGCATTTTTTTATGGGTAGAAACACAAAAAAATACACTGAAACCCCCACCCCAAAAAAAAATATTTTTGGAAAGTATATATTCAGCCGAATCTAAAATGGATAACATGTCTTTCTACTCCAAACTACCGAGTCTCAATGCTTTCCCAAATTTGTCGGTTTTTCCTTAAATCTTTAAATTTCTAGCATCTTATCTTCCACATAGCATTCGGTACCAAAAAAAATATATCCTAAATATGAATGCCAGAGGTCCACTGAACAGTTTGATGTCCATGGTGCATTTGATTAGATTACCAAACTATGTGGCGTACAGAGCCCCCCAAATGAAATCAGTGCAGATGAATTTTTTAGGGCTGACATACTGGTTACTGCAATATAAGCACCTGGTATGTGTAATATGTGCCATAAGGCACCCTAACAGCACAGAGTCCCTAGAAAACCATATATTTTTGGAAAGTGCAGATTCTGACAAATCAAAAATGGTTAACCATGTCTTTCTAATGCAAAGTACCAAATTGTAAAGCCATGCTAAAAGTCGCATTTTAATGACATTTCTGAAAATGCATTGCATCGCATTTGACCCCATAAAAGCATAAAATGTCCTAATTATGAACACCAGGGGTCTACTGAACATGTTGAAGCCAAATATGCATAAATAAACAAAATTATGTGATGCACAGAGGCACCCAAATGAAAATGAATTTGCCATACGACCCCCTAACGGACAGAGGAAAACTATATATTTTTATACGTTTTATAAGTACACATTCTGACGAATGAAAAATGGGTAAATATGTATTTCTACAGCAAACTACCTAACTGCAAAGTTATGTTAAACGTATTGGTTTTTCTGAGATTTTTGAAAATCATCACAAAGCTTGCATTTTACCCTATTATAAGCTGTACATTTCATAATGATTCAGCATAAAACATTCTAAATATGAACGCCGAGGGTCTACTGAACAGTTTGATGCCCAATATGCATAGATAAACCAAACTATGTTGCGACAGAGACCCCCAAATGGATATATAGCAGACAAACTTTCCATGGGCAAAATAAAGTAACAAAGAACAAATGCAATAAAATCACTAAAATCAAGAAAAACCAAAAAAATCAATCCTTTTTTTGCACCTAGTGTAATCAGCAGTCAGAATTAGTGATGGGCGAATTTCTCTGGAAATTATTGAATTTTTCGGCGAAAATGCGCAAATTCGCCCATCACTAGTCAAAATCACAGTTTAAATATTTTAGCATGGCCAAATAGGTTTTGTGGGCAGAAATAAGTGAGCAGAGCTGAAAATGCAATCAAATGGCTAAAAATCACAGAAATTGCAATATAATCACCGAAATAACATACAAAAGGTATTGCACAGTGCAGATATAGACATTACAAACGCTAGTACGAAATGGACTAAATATTGAAATTGATTTAAATAGTTTTGTTTTTTAAAAATAATGTTACAGTTTCAATTAATTTATAAAGGTGTAATGTATAATTTATATTTTAGATCGAATTCTACATAAATTTCAATAAGAGTTGGGCATCTGAGCTTTGAAAAGAAAAAAAAGTATTAATAAAAGGAATTTTGTTTGCTAAAACACAATTCCAGAACTAATCTTCCATTATATTCTGTATGTGATACTCTTTGATCCTGCCATTGGATACAAACAGAATAGAAAGGTATAGGTATACGCCTACATGGTTGGTTTCTAGAGAGAAACAGTGCATCTTTTTGATTTGCTTGAATTCAGCTAATAAAAGGTTAGCAGGATACTGTTACCACTTGGGATTGTTACTCTGTGGATAAAGAGTCACACTATTGATTGCCGTCTTTTTCTGTTTTCCCCCTGAGGTTGATTGGAGATGACGGGGTGATGGGGTGAAAGACTAAACAAACATTTTTGGCTTGTTCCACCTACAGAGCTATGCCAACCTTTATATGGATTAGATGGAGGAGTTTCACATCTATGGGGTTAATATTTACAAAATAAAGTGTCATATAATCACAGGGCCAACATCAGGGTTGGGGGGGGGGGGCAATCGTCCCAGGTTTTTGGTCCTGTGCTCACTTTGATGAGCCAGACTCCCCAGCTGTCCGTTTACAGGGCTGGCTCTGCAAAGAGGCAGCACATAAAGCCAGGTGCTTTTACTTAATGCCATTCACTGCCCCTGCAACCAACTTAAAGTGGCCAAGCCTCCCCCAACTCCGATTGGCCTAGCACGCCCTCTGACCATGATTGGCTCAGCCCAACCCTGATTGGCTCAGTCTCCATCAACCTTGATTGGCCCTGCCCACTGCCAACCCTGATTGGTTCAGCCCACCTCCAATCTGGACTGGCCCAGTCCACTCAATAGCGAATTGCACAGAGTGGAATAGGAGTCTCACTTTCTTTTTCTTAAACCCTCCGTCACTTACTTTCTATCCTTTACCCTAAAGACTCTTATCTCTCCCTTTCTGTGCTGTAACCCCATTCCCCCTCTCTTCCCAGTGCTTTTACCCTCTGTCGCACCTCCCATCACTGACTTACCTCAGCCTCATTTAACATACTATCACTACTAGAAGTGGATGAAGAATGTGCAAACTAATACATGATGAGACAAAGTTGTATCTTAAAATCTTATAATTTGAGTCTTCAAAAACAAAAACTTACAAAAACAAAATTTGTTACAAATCAAGGGCTGTCTTACAAACAGGACCATTAAAGAAAACAGCATAAAAGTGTTTTTAATATTACTAGATGGGGTGCATATATGTCAGGATCAAATATAGAATACTATTAATACATATCAAGTGACATAATTGTTTATACATTTTTTTAAAAAAAAATAATAACCACTAGAAACATTGTTAGTCTGGGTTTTAAGAAAAAAAAGAAAAGTTTGTGAAACCTTGTGAATTTTTTATATTTTTATTTTTTCAATAAATACATGACCAAATGTAGCAATTTTTTTTTCCATTTATTTTTTCCATTTTCCATTACTAACAGAGCACTTTTTTAAATACAGTATATGCACATATACATACTGTATATTCACATACATGTACTTATACAGGGCTGCCTCCCAAGCCTGATGCATTCTGGAAAGCAGCACACAGGAGTTTTATTTTCCCTAATGTTAGCCTTCTCACTAGCTAGACATAAACAACCCTGCACTCAGCTTTCCTGCCGTCCAGAACTTGGAACAGCGCTGATGCTTTTAAATCAGGGGTGCCCAAAATGTCAATCCCGGACTACCAGTTGATCACTTAAAGGAGAAGGAAATGCCAAATGTTAGGCACCCCCAAGTGAATATATCTACTTAACTGAAACCCTCGGCTGGTGCACCGGGCCAGGGTTATTCCAGCAAGCACCACAGAGCGATCCTCTTTTTTCTTCACGCAGCTAAGCATACGCATTAGAGCTGGAAACTTTAACTAAAAAGCTGGCTATTTCATTCTACTGCGCATGTGTCTGCCCCAGGGAAATTTGAAGAAAGAAGAAGCCATAAAAAAGGATCTCTCTCTCTCTCTCAACAACTTGCTTGTTTGTCAAGAAAACACTTATCAAGCAAGTAATAAGCACAGCGTTTTGAAGCTCCCGCTTCTTTATCAAGCAATAAAGTATAAAATGACATCACATCCTTTTAAAGCATAAAGTATAAGCCACACCCATAAGTGGGATGTGGACTAATGTTGCTAAGTAATATATACAAAGCATTTGATACAGTGCCACACAAAAGGTTACTGGTTAAATTAAGGAATGTTGGCCTGGAACTTAGTATTTGTACCTGGATAGAGAACTGGCTAAAAGATAGACTACAAAGAGTGGTGGTAAATGGAACATTTTCTAATTGGACCAGTGTTGTTAGTGGAGTACCGCAGGGCTCTGTACTAGGTCCCTTGCTTGGTTTATTAATGACCTGGAGGTGGGCATTGAAAGTACTGTTCTATTTTTGCAGATTAAACTAAATTGTGCAGAACTATAGGTTCCATGCAGGATGCTGCCACTTTGCAGAGTGATTTGTCTAAACTGGAAAAAAAAAGGTTATGCACTTTGGCAAAAATAATATAAATGCAAGTTATACACTAAATGGCAGTGTGTTGGGAGTTTCCTTAAATGAGAAGGATCTAGGGGTCTTTGTAGATAACACGTTTGTCTAATTCTGGGCAGTCTCATTCTGTGGCTACTAAAGCAAATAATGAATGAAAACATAATTATGCCTCTTTATAGGTCCCTGGTAAGGCCTCATCTGGAGTATGCAGTTCAGTTTTGTACTCCAGTCCTTAAGAGGGATATAAATGAGCTGGAGAGAGTGCAGAGACGGGCAACTAAATTGGTTAGAGGGACAGAAGACTTAAATTATGAGGGTAGACTGTCAAGGTTGGGGTTGTTTTCTCTGGAAAAAAGGCGCTTGCGAGGGGACATGATTACACTTTACAAGTACATTAGAGGACATTATAGACAAATAGCAGGGGACCTTTTTACCCATAAAGTGGATCACCGTACCAGAGGCCACCCCTTTAGACTAGAAGAAAAGAACTTTCATTTGAAGCAACGTAGGGGGTTCTTCACAGTCAGGACAGTGAGGTTGTGGAATGCACTGCCGGGTGATGGCTGATTCAGTTAATGCCTTTAAGAATGGCTTGGATGATTTTTTGGACAGACATAATATCAAAGGCTATTGTGATACCAAGCTCTATAGTTAGTATAGGTATGGGTATATAGAATTTAATTAAAAGTAGGGAGGGGTGTGTGTATGGATGCTGGATTTTCATTTGGAGGGGTTGAACTTGATGGACTTTGTCTTTTTTCAACCCAATTTAACTATGTAACTATATCGACCAATACCCTTAAACTTAAACAGTATAACACAATTGTGCCAGCAAAACATAATAATAATATCATTCAGTCATCAGAAAAACATATTTGTCAAAGTTAACAATATGATAAGCAGAAAATAAGATATAAAGAATGTGTAGAATATCATATTTAAACAGTCCCAAGCACAAACCAGTGGAAGTGTGTCATAATGTTTTTTAATCACATGAAAGCATATAGATCATATTCTCTGTTGAGCCCTTATGGGGAAAATGTTTGCAATGTATGTATCTACAACAACTCCAGAGAAGAGAGAAATTTTAGTCTATTGCCCCCCCCCCGACGTGGGGGGGCAATAGACTCAAACACAAGAAATCTGAGGGTTGCTACGGAATGTCGTGCTGAGTGAAAATGGGCTAGTAAGGATTTATGCTGACTGATACGATCCCGTATTGGTTGGACAGTCTGCCCAACATAAGCAAGTCCAAGGACACTTAAGCATATACACCACATATTCTGTATCACATGTAAAGTGGCCTCGTAACTCAAACTTCCTCCCTTTATATGGATGAGTAAAATTATTGGCGCGAATAACACTGGAGCACTGATTACACCTACCACACGGGAACATGCCATTTGTTAAGGGTGCCAAGACCCTTTGTGTGCTACCTCGTTGGGTACCCAGATCAGCTTTTACAAGCCTATCCCTGAGATTCTGTGGACGCTTGTAGGATAGTAAAGGAGGTTCCTGGAATTCTGGAATATCAGGGTATGCTGTACGCAATAAGGGCCAGTGTTTATAGATTACATGGTGAATTTTATGAGTGCAGGGATGGTAAGTATGTACAAAAGGAATACTGCTTGCTTAAGTATTCATTTTGGGGGTAAAGTTTTCCTTTAAGGAATTGTTATACCTAATTTTACATAAGAACCATTTCTTGTTCCAGGATAAATTTTTCCTCCAGGTACAGGGGACTGTCATGGGGTCCAACATCACCCCTACCTACGACAACATCTTCATGAATTTCTTTCAGAACATGTATGTCATGCACTATACAAACAAAATTGCTTTAAATGGTGGCGCTACATTGATTATTTGTTGGTATAATGTTTGTTGGAATTCAAAGCACACTTAGATTCTTGTGTTCCTACGATTGGGTTTACACTCACACACAGTGAGGAATCTGTTACATTTCTAGACACTACCGTATATCGTAGAGATTTCTGTATACAGATTTGTTTGTTAAACCCACTGACCGCAATAATTTGTTGCACACCCAAGGGCTAATATTTCCTCTCTCCCTAGATCACATAGTCATGGAGGAGGACTATCCATTTTGCTTCTCTCTCTCTCTCTCTATATATATATATATATATATATATTTTTTTTTTTTTCTTTACAGACAACTTCTCATTTAAGAAACAAAAAGCAGGACAGAGACAATTTTATATTGCATTATACAAGAACATATTCGATATTTCAGTATTGGTCTGTCCTGAAATAACGGTTTATGTGTCCTGATATAGGGATATTGAAGAGTTTTATAGTGTGGTTAAGAATCACCTTACCTCATAGCATTCACAGTAGTTTTTGAGGCAACCAGAACGTTTGCAGTTGCAGCCCTTGCTGTGTCGCCTGTCAGATTCTCCTTCTTTTCCTTTGCCTATTTTTGGCTTGAATGCTTCTGGGTTTCTATCCAAGCATGCCTATAAAAGAATTGGGACAGTTCCATTTCCCTGCATATAGGTAGGTGTTTTTATGCAGACAGAGGCATATTTTTAAAAAATTGTTTACAATAATTAACTTTTGTCTAAAATATAAAAGTAAAAAGTGGTTTAATGACTGAGCCTAAGAGGGGTTTTATTCCTATAGAAAGAGACTGTCATGGTTTTTTTTCCTCCAATCATGTAGGTCTGTAAAAGAAAAATAAATATATACCTATTTTTGGAAGTTCAGATTTTTTAAGAACGTTTATTGCACAAGCCCAACCAAATGAATGACCATACATGAAAAGGAGGAAATATAATTAACAATGAGAGTAAAAGAGAAAAGGACAGATACTGGAAGCAATGTAAATAGATTCATAGAACTTTTAAACTATATGAATACATGAACTTTACTTTAGAACTTTTAAAGGTTGCTCAAAAATAAAATTTGCATTATACAATAGAGCAGGTCTGGACTGGAAGTCAAAATAGGCCCTGGCATTCCAAGTACAGAGAGGCCCAATCAGCATCCCACCAGCCCAGTAAATAGTGGCTTTCTATGACCTCTTATGGCAGCCCCTCTGGCATTTGCCGGAATCCTTAAAAAAATCAGGCTGAGGTATTTTGTTTTTAGAATTTCTTTAGTAACAGATGTAAAATAATGCCATTTAAATAATTATGTATGTATGTATGAGACATTTGATTGGACTGCTATAATGCTGAAAACCACACAACCCAATTTTGGGATAAAAGAAGTACATTATTTTGCTAAGCAGTAGATGAGTTTAGCTTATATTTATGACTTTATTAATTTAATGCATAGGAGCAATCTGAGGCATTTAAGTATAAGATCGGTTATCTACAGTGCTTTGGAATGCTTTTCTAGATTAGGGAGTTTTATGTAATTTCGATCACCATACTTTAGATATGCTAAAAATAATTTCATTATTGCTCCTTTCAATTCTGGTTCAGCACATAAAACACAAAGCAAAGTCAGACCAGCAGCTAAACACTGTCTGGTGCAAATAATGCAGGGCTAGATCCAAAATAAATACATAAAACTACTCAAAATTGATAGAACAAAAACCTCCAAAGCCCGGGGACAACAACAGATAAAAAAACACCCGTTTGTGATATGTAAAAAGAATCCTATTGGCTACTGGTTGGTTCTAACCCTACTTATGTCAATACTGAGGGTGGTAGCTTTAGGTTAACTGGCTTAAATTCAGGCAACACATTGATAAAACAAAGATTAAAACACAAACTATAATAACAAAAATAACTCACCTTGATTGCTTTTTGACGTTCATTTTCATGCTCCAGATTATTGTAGCAATTTGTACAGTTGCAGTTGTTGCAGAATTCTCCATTGGCAAAACAATCACAGTACCTGAAATATGTACCAATGGCTTAATTTACAAAACTGTAAATTACAATACTGAACCCTTCGGCTACTATGGGATGCAGGAATTGAAACAATAACGGGGAGGGGGTAGAAGGTAAAAAAAACAAAAACACATCCATCATGAATTTGGAATATTAAACTGTATATTAAAGGAGAACTAACCCCCAGTACCAAAAGCCCCCCTTAACTTCCTAGCATTGCCCCCTTCCCCACTAGCTCCCCACAAGTGCATTCGTTAAATCTGACCCTTAAATGCAGAGCGCGGCGAAGCTCCCGGTCACCATCTTCCATCGATTTGAATTGCCGAAGCCAATTGCAGTTGAAGCTGATTCCTGACAGTCCTACAACGCATGCTCCCACAGGTTTCATATCGGTGAGGAGACCTGATGACAATACGAATCGACTGAAGATGGTGACCGGTAGCTCCGATTCGCTAAGTCATTGGCCTACCTTTGGCACCCTTTCTTGTTGGCTCAGCTCTGTACTGCTGCATCAGTTTTCCCCCACGTATTCTCACTAGGGCCATAGGACCAGCCTCATGAGATTGTGTACTGAACAATGGTCACAACATTATAACTATATGTATCATATCAGTCTAATCATGAAAGAGTCATGAAATCAATGGAAGATGTAACCTCCATATCGCTGTACTATTGCAATAAATAACTCCATAACTCCACTTCCCTCAGCAATAGAAGAATGTCACTTAGCAATGTGGCTTCTAAGGGCCCAGACACATGTGCGGATATTTGCAGTGTTTACTATGTGGTCAGCGCCACAGTTTTTTTTAAAAAAGCCAACTGCTTTGTAAATACTCTAACAGTTTCAACCTTCGGCAATGGAATTCTGGTGTAGCATATTTACGCTGCAATCAGATTTTTTAAAACTGCAGCGAGCACCGCGCCGAAAACGTTGCAAATGTCTGTATGTGTGTCCAGGGCCTTAGGAGCAGCTGAAATCTTCCTTATCTCCTTATTACCATGAGCCTTTTCATATGCAAAACATGTGATATAAATTTATACAGGGACATTTCTTTCATCTTTTTGACTGGAAAACACTCCACCACATCCACCATTATAGTTACTGAAAAATACTGCACAATAATCAAGTATCTACATAAGTACCATTCTACTAGCAGCAATAAATGATTAATGTGCCCAGTGGCAGCATACTAAATTACAATACAAATACAAATTTTAAAATTCAAATGGAAATATTTACTAAATAGATATTTACTATGGATAGATTCAGCTCGCAGGTTTATCCCTGTGACATTTTGAATAGGACTTAGTAACAAGCCACGCAGACAAGTAGCCAGAGATGACCTCGTATTTCCATCAAAAACAAAAATTTCAACAGCACTACTCAGTTTCTACACTAGTACTTAACTGGGTGTTCCCTTTCTCTGTTCTTTTAAAGTGGATACCAAGTGACATGTATCGATATCCTTTTGCCTATATAAAAATGCCTTGGTGCACGTAACTGCCACTATACTTTGTTTTTTGCTATAAATACACACATTATACATGATATATATATATATATATATATATATATATATATATATATATATATATATATATATATATATATATATATATATATTCCAATGGTTCCAGCACGCCGACACTGAGGTATAATATACCCAGGTGCTATTCCATGCCAAATATTCAGTAATCCATAGAATCAGGAATGCACACTGGGAATTTAAAATATCTTCATCTTTATTAAATCATCTTTAAAAAGAAAACAGGTCAACGTTTCGGTCCCCTGCTTGGACCTTTATCAAGACCCAGATTCTTATTTAAAATCACTTTAAATAGTTAAAAGCAAAAAAAATTAACCAATCAGTGAACAGCCTCATTTTGGTGCATGACATCACAAAAACTCCTTCCTTCAATAGGTTAATTATATCTATGTATATTTTTTAAACATCTATGCAACAAAAGTATCCAGAAAACACATACTATATCGTTTTATTACAATGTTGTTAAAATGTTGCAACTACAGAAGTTATCTCTGGCTAAGGAAACAGGAGAGGGAGCAGTATTCATTCAATCCATGCGGTGAAAGAGTATTTAATTTTTTGATCCAAAAGACCTCCCTCTGTAGCAATACCTTTGATCTGTCTCCTCCCCTGCTTAAGGGGGGGACATGATCAATCGCAATGTATTTAAATGTAGGGAGTCTGTGGCCCATTTCTAAATAATGTTTCGCTACAGGCTTATTGGTCTTACCATCTCTAAACGCCACACTTATTGCAGACCTGTGTCCATCCATTCTCAACCTGAGCGTTAGATCAGTTTTCCCTACATATGACAGACCACATGGACAGGTGATCAAATAAATTACATGAGTTGTTAAACAAGTGACAAGCAATGATCAGATTTAATAATATTCCAATTCTTTTTAATTCTTTTACAGATCTCTCTAGAGGCTCCATTGTATGTGGTACTAAATATTAAATTTGGAGGCTCCCTAGTAGTTGTAACTGAATTACTCGTCCTATCCTTAGCAGTTTTTAAAGCTCGCTTAAGTACCTTAACAGGATATCCTTTCTGTCTAAAGCGCTCCCATATATCATTGATCTGACTAGATCTACGTCCCTCCTCGGTGTTATTCCTCAATGCCCTACAAAACTGTGAAATTGGTAGGGAACACTTAGTGGCCCAGGGGTGGTCACTATTATAGTGAAGTAAAACATTTTTGTCCGTTTTTTTACGGTATAGGGTGTACCCTAACCTTGTCCCTTTACGAAAAATCTGCACATCCAGAAAATTAACATACTCCTCATGTATACTAAAAGTAAATTTGACTGGGGATGGTAGACCATTCAAACACTCTACCATATCATTAAATTCAGCAAGGGACCCCCGCCATATTATCAGCATATCATCGATAAAGCGCTTAAAGAACAATAGTTTCTCACCATAATCGTGAATAATGTTAGTAGTCTCAAACTGATGCATGAATAAATTTGCATATGCTGGTGCCATGGCCGCTCCCATTGCTGTCCCTGCAATCTGTAAAAAATAATCCTGTTCAAATCGAAGATAATTAAGATTTAAGGTTAATTGTAATAATTCCAGGACAAAAGCTATGGGAGGGCCATTATATGCTTCAAATTCACGCAAAGAGCGTCTCACACAATCGATACCCTCAGTGTGTGGAATTATGGTATACAGGCTGACCACATCCATACTCGCTAAAAAAATAGGGCAATCATCTGGTAGTATTATATTGTCCAAGCATTTAAGAAGATGTGGGGTGTCCCTTAAGTAAGTGAAAGTACTTTGAACTACAGGTTGAAGAATGCTATCAATATACTTCCCCAGCGGATATAGCAAAGACTCACGACCCGACACTATGGGGCGCCCGGGTGGAGCTGTTAAGCTCTTATGTACTTTAGGGAGGGTATACAAGATTGGACATTTAGGGTGGTCCATTGTTAAATAATCTTTAATCTGCGTTGTGATCACACCCTCATTGAAGGCATCCTGTATGACACTATCAACCTGTTTTTTGAAGTTAATTATAGGATTACCTGATAAGCGTTTATACACAGACACATCAGTTAATTGAGTAATAATTTCAGTACGGTAATCTGTATAATTCAACAATACAATCCCCCCACCTTTATCCGCTGGACGGATGATAATAGAGGCATCACCTGTTAATGATTTAATAGCTATACGTTCCTCCTTAGTTAAGTTATCACAAAATTTATGTTCAGAAACAATTTGTTTAATATCTCCATCAACTGCCTGTTTATATAGCTTAATGGCTGGATTGGTTAAAGGAGGTACATACAGACTTTTAAGATTTAAAGTTGGGGCATCCACAGGTGGCTGTTCAATAGGGTTAAATTGTTCCTTTAAGCATACAGTCCTGCACAGTTTAAACGTATCTATTTCATAGTCCAACAGTGTGGGGCGATGCATAGGCACAAAAGAAAGGCCCTTACCCATAAGTGAAGGCTCTGCCTCGGTCAGCGTGTGCGAAGACAAATTGAAAATCGGCACCTCTAGGTTTTGCGCGAGCGACCTCTTCTTACCCCGCCGCGTTGGAAATCTTTTGCGGCGCCCCTTCCTGAGGGGGGACGATCGTTCGCGGCCACATCTAAAAAAGAAGTAGCGGATGTTCCTGGTGCGGGTGCGTCGGATCGCTGCACACCCACGGGCTGTGTAGAGGCGAGCTGTGAGTCATCTCCCTCCGAGTCGCCGGAACTAGTATCTACTGAGTTGAAGGGCTTGTTCAGCTTACGCCTAGGAAATCTTCTCATCCGGTATGTAGGGAAGGGATCACGTTCACCTGTCAACCATCTGTAAACTCGAAAATTAGCATAATCTTCCTTCACCCGGCGTAACTTTTCTCGTTTAAATTGTAACAGTTCTTGCTTATATTTATCCACTTGTGATTTAGCCTGGGTTAATATCGAGTCAGCATTGTCAACTTGAAACAGGTTCATTTGTTCTGATTCCTGTGTTGCTATCGCTTTTCTGATCCTTGTTAATTCTCCAGAAACCAGAAGACCATATTGATCGTTGTTGCACTCAGAATGACTATGGGGAAACATGGCATATTAGTGAAGCTGATGCCGATAGAGTGCTGTGGCAGCAGAGCCAAAAGGATCTGCCGTTTAAGAATGCAAATGAAGACACTGTCCGAGAGTGGGAAAGGCTAAAAAAGAAAGAGATCGATCTCGATCTACATGGACTTTTCTTATCGGATTATTTCTGAGACAAACAAATCCCTTGAGGATTTCGTATCCGGAACGTACCCACCATCTAATCCCGAGTTTTGCAAAAAATGGATTGGTGTACTTAATCGGTGCTCTTATGACTTAATGATATTGGTCATAGAAGAGGTTTCTAGAGAATTAACAAGGATCAGAAAAGCGATAGCAACACAGGAATCAGAACAAATGAACCTGTTTCAAGTTGACAATGCTGACTCGATATTAACCCAGGCTAAATCACAAGTGGATAAATATAAGCAAGAACTGTTACAATTTAAACGAGAAAAGTTACGCCGGGTGAAGGAAGATTATGCTAATTTTCGAGTTTACAGATGGCTGACAGGTGAACGTGATCCCTTCCCTACATACCGGATGAGAAGATTTCCTAGGCGTAAGGTGAACAAGCCCTTCAACTCAGTAGATACTAGTTCCGGCGACTCGGAGGGAGATGACTCACAGCTCGCCTCTACACAGCCCGTGGGTGTGCAGCGATCCGACGCACCCGCAGCAGGAACATCCGCTACTTCTTTTTTAGATGTGGCCGCGAACGATCGTCCCCCCTCAGGAAGGGGCGCCGCAAAAGATTTCCAACGCGGCGGGGTAAGAAGAGGTCGCTCACGCAAAACCTAGAGGTGCCGATTTTCAATTTGTCCTCGCACACGCTGACCGAGGCAGAGCCTTCACTTATGGGTAAGGGCCTTTCTTTTGTGCCTATGCATCGCCCCACACTGTTGGACTATGAAATAGATACGTTTAAACTGTGCAGGACTGTATGCTTAAAGGAACAATTTAACCCTATTGAACAGCCACCTGTGGATGCCCCAACTTTAAATCTTAAAAGTCTGTATGTACCTCCTTTAACCAATCCAGCCATTAAGCTATATAAACAGGCAGTTGATGGAGATATTAAACAAATTGTTTCTGAACATAAATTTTGTGATAACTTAACTAAGGAGGAACGTATAGCTATTAAATCATTAACAGGTGATGCCTCTATTATCATCCGTCCAGCGGATAAAGGTGGGGGGATTGTATTGTTGAATTATACAGATTACCGTACTGAAATTATTACTCAATTAACTGATGTGTCTGTGTATAAACGCTTATCAGGTAATCCTATAATTAACTTCAAAAAACAGGTTGATAGTGTCATACAGGATGCCTTCAATGAGGGTGTGATCACAACGCAGATTAAAGATTATTTAACAATGGACCACCCTAAATGTCCAATCTTGTATACCCTCCCTAAAGTACATAAGAGCTTAACAGCTCCACCCGGGCGCCCCATAGTGTCGGGTCGTGAGTCTTTGCTATATCCGCTGGGGAAGTATATTGATAGCATTCTTCAACCTGTAGTTCAAAGTACTTTCACTTACTTAAGGGACACCCCACATCTTCTTAAATGCTTGGACAATATAATACTACCAGATGATTGCCCTATTTTTTTAGCGAGTATGGATGTGGTCAGCCTGTATACCATAATTCCACACACTGAGGGTATCGATTGTGTGAGACGCTCTTTGCGTGAATTTGAAGCATATAATGGCCCTCCCATAGCTTTTGTCCTGGAATTATTACAATTAACCTTAAATCTTAATTATTTTCGATTTGAACAGGATTATTTTTTACAGATTGCAGGGACAGTAATGGGAGCGGCCATGGCACCAGCATATGCAAATTTATACATGCATCAGTTTGAGACTACTAACATTATTCACGATTATGGTGAGAAACTATTGTTCTTTAAGCGCTTTATCGATGATATGCTGATAATATGGCGGGGGTCCCTTGCTGAATTTAATGATATGGTAGAGTGTTTGAATGGTCTACCATCCCCAGTCAAATTTACTTTTAGTATACATGAGGAGTATGTTAATTTTCTGGATGTGCAGATTTTTCGTAAAGGGACAAGGTTAGGGTACACCCTATACCGTAAAAAAACGGACAAAAATGTTTTACTTCACTATAATAGTGACCACCCCTGGGCCACTAAGTGTTCCCTACCAATTTCACAGTTTTGTAGGGCATTGAGGAATAACACAGAGGAGGGACGTAGATCTAGTCAGATCAATGATATATGGGAGCGCTTTAGACATAAAGGATATCCTGTTAAGGTACTTAAGCGAGCTTTAAAAACTGCTAAGGATAGGACGAGTAATTCAGTTACAACTACTAGGGAGCCTCCAAATTTAATATTTAGTACCACATACAATGGAGCCTCTAGAGAGATCTGTAAAAGCATTAAAAAGAATTGGAATATTATTAAATCTGATCATTGCTTGTCTGCAAAAATTCCAAATTCCAAATTCACCAATGGTTGGATACAAGAGAGGAACTAACTTAAAGGATTTGTTAGTTAAAACTGACCCATTGAATTGCTACCAAGGAGCTAATAATAGTTGGCTCCCAGACAGAAAACATGGATGTTTTAGGTGCCCCACCTGCACATCATGTCGGTTTATGAATCCAGGTAGTAGTTTCACACACCCACATACAGGTGAACGATTTGCTATAAGACATCATATCACTTGTTTAACAACTCATGTAATTTATTTGATCACCTGTCCATGTGGTCTGTCATATGTAGGGAAAACTGATCTAACGCTCAGGTTGAGAATGGATGGACACAGGTCTGCAATAAGTGTGGCGTTTAGAGATGGTAAGACCAATAAGCCTGTAGCGAAACATTATTTAGAAATGGGCCACAGACTCCCTACATTTAAATACATTGTGATTGATCATGTCCCCCCCTTAAGCAGGGGAGGAGACAGATCAAAGGTATTGCTACAGAGGGAGGTCTTTTGGATCAAAAAATTAAATACTCTTTCACCACATGGATTGAATGAATACTGCTCCCTCTCCTGTTTCCTTAGCCAGAGATAACTTCTGTAGTTGCAACATTTTAACAACATTGTAATAAAACGATATAGTATGTGTTTTCTGGATACTTTTGTTGCATAGATGTTTAAAAAATATACATAGATATAATTAACCTATTGAAGGATGGAGTTTTTGTGATGTCATGCACCAAAATGAGGCTGTTCACTGATTGGTTAATTTTTTTTGCTTTTAACTATTTAAAGTGATTTTAAATAAGAATCTGGGTCTTGATAAAGGTCCAAGCAGGGGACCGAAACGTTGACCTGTTTTCTTTTTAAAGATGATTTAATAAAGATGAAGATATTTTAAATTCCCAGTGTGCATTCCTGATTCTATGGATTACTATATATATATATATATATATATATATATATATATATATATATATATATATATATATATATATATATATATATATATATATATATATATATATATATATATATATATATATATATATCATCATGGTTAAACAACCAGAGAGTTACTAATTTAAACAATAAAACAAAATTTAAACAATACAGTTCTACAAGAAGAGTGACCATCTTAAATCAGCTGACTAAATCCAGCACAAGAGTAAAAGTAAAAGCAGGAATAGCAAAAAATATAGTAAGCTCTACGGGGGACAGGGACCTCCTTCTTGTCTCTTCAACACTTTGCACTTAATCATTAATGTAACTAAAATTTGTATTTTCCGTACAGATAAATATTTGTTTAAAGCAGTCCCATTAAAGGAATTGTTCAGTGTAAAAATAAAAACTGGATAAATAGATAGGCTGTTCAAAATAAAAAATGTTTTCAATATAGTTAGTTAGTCAAAAATGCAATCTATAAAGGCTGGAGTGACTGGATGTATAACATAATAGCCAGGACACTACTTCCTGCATTTCCGCTCTCTTGGTTACCAGGCAGTAACCAATCAATGACTTGAGGGGGAGTCATAACTGTTGCTTTTGAATCTGAGCTGCATGCTGAGGATCAATTGCCAGCTCACTGAACAGTTATGTCCCATGTGGCCCCCCCTTCAAGTCTCTGATTAACATACCTACCAACATTATGGAAATAAAAAGAGGGATAAAAGAATTGGCGCACGTAGCTCGGCAACAATTTTTTTGACCAAGACCATTTATGTGGCCACACCCCCTAATTACCATGTTCATTTTACAAAATTTGGCAGGTTATGAAAGTTTGAACATGTTTCTGTGGTTTTGTCAGTTATTACAGTTTTGCTAATGAAGGTGAATTGCCCTTTAAGCTGTGAGTCTAACTTCTCCCAAGGGACCTGTTATCTAAATTGTTACAATTATGTATTTGCTGATCTCAAAATTGGAAAAGTATCTTATCTGAACTGAGGCTGTTCTTGGCTCTCTGCCAAAAGCCAATTAAGTTAGCAACATTGTTTCTCTTTTTAGCTGTTCAGTGTAGAGAAAATTGGGACTTTCCAGTACAAACACGGGTCTGCGGGTTGAGCGGTCAAAAGCTGGGCTGTCCTGCTGAAAACAGGACAGTTGGGAGGTATGGACTTACTCAGTTAGAGAGGTGAAAAGCAGGAAGTAGTGTTCTGTTCTGTTAGACATCCAGTCATTCCACTAGCTATATTAGAAACATGTTTTTATTTTGCACAGCCTATTTACCCAGTTTTTATTTTTACACTGACCTGTTCTTTTAAGGGTGCAAGTAGCTTGCATATTTTAACACCCTAGGTGCATAACCTTACATTTATCAACCTTAAATCTCATCTGTAAAGATGTCACATGCTGGATGGAATTTATCAGGCTACATAGTTTTGTATCATCCTCCAATATAGAGGGATTGTAAGGGATAGTGTGTGTGTCCAAAATTTGAAGCTGCATACTCTTAAATGGAAAATACAAATGGAAATTTACCTACTTAAATGTATAGGTTTCAGGTTTACTTGTGCATTGCAGTTGCTTCTAATACTTCTGAACATGAACTAGAAACAAGTAAAGCTGTATTTGCACAATAGTATTCTAAATAATACTTCAACTACTGAGCTCTTTTTTTCAAAAGGTCAGAATTTTGTTGGAATTACTGAGAAATCCCATTAAGATTATAAATGAAGAAGCATGTTTTCCAAAAAATCCATGCAACAAAAGGCAACAAATGTTGCCTTTTGTCTGAAAATACACACAGCTGTGACAGAATTGGCACAATTTCATGGTTTAATTGTGGGAAATGTTCTGCAATACCAATCAAATTAGAAAAAAATGTGTTGCTGTCAGGATCCATGAATTCACAACAAAATGCCTGGATTTTGCATCATGCAACACTCTTGGCTTTCACTGTATTTGTCTGGACAGAGGCCACATTCACCACAACTTTCAAATGATAAATACTGAGGAAAAAACTCAAATTATTAATGAAATTATGAATTACTAATGAAATTATATTTTTATTGGCTGGGAATAGTAGCAGTGAGAACTCCTGAAAAGCCTGCTTTCTATTATAATACTGACTGTATCAATTTGGGTGTGGACACAGGACACTTTGCAGGAGAATCCACCTACATATACTAAAGGTGAGCTACAGCCTATTTATAATTGAACTCCTGAAAAGCCACTTGTTGTTTGTACAGGTTATGTAAGCATTGTTTGTGCGTAACATTCAACCTTCTAAGTCTATATATAACCTGCCAAACTGCTAGTTAATCCAGTTAGAGGCAAAAAAACCCCAAAAAAACCCCAAAACGTTTAAAGCCTCTCCAATTTGCCTCAGAGGGGGGAATAAATCCAGACCAGTCCCTGGATCAACTTGTACTATGAGCTATCTTCCATAACCGTGTATTCTCTCACTTGCTAAAAAGCCACCCAACCCCTTCTTAAAGCTATGTAAGACTAATTCAGGGAGAGAATTCCACATCTTCACTGCTCTCACTGTAAAAAACAACCCTTCCGGATATTTTGACTGAACCTCCTTTCCTCTAATAGGAATGGGTTACATTGTGTCATTTGGAAGGACTGATAAATACAGCTTTAGAGAGATAAGATCCCCTTATATATTTATACATAGTTATCATATCACCCCTTAAATGCCTCTTCTCTAGTGCGAACAACCCCAACTTGTCCAGTATTTCCTCAGTCAAGATTTTCCATACCTTTTACAAGCTTAGTTCCCCTGCTCTCGGCCATCTCTAATTAAGTAATATCCCCTCAGAGCACTGGAAACCAAAACTGTACGGCATATTCTAGATGTGGCCTTAGGTAACATAGTAACATAGTAAGTAAGGTTGAAAAAAGACACTACCATCGAGTTCAACCTTTTTTTTTTTTTATTAACTACCTATTTGCCAGTTGATCCAGAGGAAGGCAAAAAACCCATCTAAAGCCTGTCCAATTTGCCTCAGAGGGGGAAAAATTCCTTCCTGACTCCAAAATGGCAATCGGACTAGTCCCTGGATCAACTTGTACTATGAGCTATTTCCCATAACCCTGTATTCCCTCACTTGCTAAAAAGCTATCCAACCCCTTCTTAAAGCTATCTAATGTATCAGCCTGTACAACTGATTAAAGTGACTAAGTACTGGATGGTATGAAGTGCGTAAGGTGCGTGTGGGTGCCATACTCCCCTACCATTGATATATCTTTGCTTTAGGAAGGATAGGTCATGTCAGACACATTTTATTGCTTTTTATGATAAGGCAAGTAAGATGCTGGGCAGTGGGGAAGCAGTAGATGTTTTCTAAACGATGGTCTACATGGATAAGAAACTGGCTATAGGATCGGGTACAGGGGGCTATTGTTAATGGGACATGCTTGGAGTAAGGTTCCTCAGGTCTCAGTATTTGGTCCACTTTTATTTAACTTGTTCATTAGTGTCTTAGGGGAGGGTAATGTAAGTAATCTATAAGTGTTTGCAGATGACACAAAAATATGCAGCCCATTTAATTCAATCCAGGATGCAGCATCCTTGCAACAGGAGGATCTTGACAAACTGGCAATCTTGGCAGCTGAGATTCTGTCTAAATATTCAGAAGGGATTTTTTCTTATAGTGAGAGCTGTGAAGATGTGGAATTATCTCCCTGAATCAGTCATAGTGGCTGATACATTAGATAGCTTTAATAGTACAAGCTGATCCAGGGACTAGTCTGATTGCCACCTTGGAGTCAGGAATGAATTTTTCCTTCCTCTGAGGCAAATTGGAGAGGCTTTAAATTGTTTGTTTTTTTTTTGCCTTCCTCTGCATCAAGTAGCAGTTAGGCAGGTTATATATAGATTTAAAAGGTCGAACTTGATGGACCTGTCTTTTTTCAACCTAACTTACCATGATACGACGTAAATGGAGAACATTCATTTTGACTATTGTGGTTATTCAGTGTGCACTGAATTAGTCTGCTATGATTTATATGGGAATCTTCCACAATAAGAAAGTTCTAATTTATAGGACAGGGGTGCCCAAAAGGTAGATCGGGATCTACCAGTAGACCTTTAGCTGGTGATCAGTAGATCTCAAGACACTTTCATGACAGGCACAGAACTCGCCCCCCCCCAAGCATTCCATGACAGGCACAGTATCTACACCCTAAACATTTCATGACTGACAGTACATGCCCCCCAAGCATTTCATGGCAGAGAACTCGCCCCCAAGTATTTCATAGCACCAGGGCCAGATGGAATACACCCTTGGGTGCTAAGAGAGCTTAGTTTGGTTTAAGACCGCCTCTATCTGATTTTTTCAGACTCAATTTCATCTGGTATGGTACCTATGGATTGGAGGAAAGGCCAGTTAGATTAGAGGTCAGTAAGTTTGACATCCATGGTGGGCAAATTATTTGAAGGCTTGTTAAGGGATCAAATTCAAAATTTTGTCCTGGTGAATGGCATCATGATCAGCATGGCTTTATGAATGATAGGTCATGTCAGACAAATTGAGGGTGGCTGTTAATGGCACGTTCTCTACTTGAAGTAAGGTTCCTAATGGGGTCCCTCAGGGCTCTGTATTGGGTTCATATTTTTAACTTGTACATTAAAGGAACGGTAACACCAAAAAATGAAAGCGTTTAAAAATGTACTGTTGCCCTGCACTGGTAAAATTGGTGTGTTTGCTTCAGAAACACTACTAGAGTTTATATAAATAAGCTGCTGTGTAGCTGTGGGGCAGCCATTCAAGCACAGGATATACAGTAGATAACAGATATGTTTTGAAGAATCCCATTGTATACTACATAGCTTATCTGTTATCTGCTGTGTATCCTGCCTTTTCTCCCTTTTCAGCTTTGAATGGCTGTCCCTATGGAAACATAGCAGCTTGTTTATATAAACTATTGTAGAGTTTCTGAAACACACCAGCGTTTCATGACACAGTACTCGCCCCACCCACCAAGCATTTCATGACAGACGTGGTACTTCTCCCCCAAGCATTTCATGACAAAGTATTCGTCCCATAGCATTTCACGACAGACACAGTACTTTCCCCCAAGCATTTCAAGACAGACACAGTACTTCTACCCCCAAGAATTTCATAACATACGTAGTATTCTCCCTCCATACATTTAAAATGTGCTAAATTAGTTCTTTTGTTCAGTTTATACAATAGAGGAGTCAGAGTTCCAAGACCCACCTCATAGCTGTAATGTTGGCTCGGCTCAAACTAGTCAGTTGCTGACTCAAGATATGGTTCATAAAGCTTTACTAAAAATTTATGTAAAGGCACCAGGGCCAAATGGAATACATACTTGGGTACTAAGAGAGCTTTCTGGTCAAGGAGTAAAGGAGACGTGCAGCATAGGGTGAGCTGGTCAGGCACAATATTACCCAAGCTTTATAGATAAACTTCCTGTTTAAGGATTCATTGTTATAGTGCATTACTTACAGAATAGTGTATGTAGCCACACTTTATCTGCATATAGAAATCTACATAAAGGCTGGAACCGGTTATAAGAGCTGGCTGATTTATACATTCACAGTGAGGTTGATGCTTGGTACAGTTTTTTACCTTCCCCTATACACTATAGCAATAGGGTAGGTGGTAAGTTATAAATGGCAATACCTACAGCTAATATCTGTTAGAACAAAAGAGCTGTAATCCATAAAGCACTGTTAACCAGGACTAGAACAAATCTAAATTGAAGAATACTGGGATATATACAATAAATGGGTATAGTACTACAAATATAGTGCCTACTGTACATGCTGCATCAGTAGGGGTATGAAGGCATCATGCATAATTCACTGTAACCTTTCCTGTCCAGATTAGGAAGGGATAGCCTACAGGGTTTGTCTTCCTATTTTTCCTTTTTGTGGATTTCAGCATTTCCCAGCCTCTCATCTTTCGCAATAACTGTGATTTATTTTTTCACAATAGTGACAACCCATTTCTGAAAAGTGTGGTGCCTATATCATAGGATATATGACTTTTGATAGTATACAGATGAAAAGCAACTTACAACTTAAGACATAAAGACTTTGTACAGTTGCATGGCTTCCTTGGACGACTTGCTGATTCTGATGAAATTGAAATTATCCTAGAAGTAGAAATGACAAACTGTTATTCACATATACATGCAGGTCTTTAGCTATTGCTGACCTACATTAGTTGGTTGCCAGAACATGCTGGATGTCTAAATAGGATATACAAATATAAGTTATGGTCAACACATGTATAAAACAACTCTATATCATTACACTGAAGAAAAACATAATGATTGCATTTAGGTCAAGAGAAACATAATGATTGCATTTAGGTCATAGCTGATTGTCTAGTTTCATCCACCTGTGTACAAAATTAAGGATTAGGAAACCGGACCTATGTATGAAAAGCATATCCACTTTCATGTGCTAACCCTCGTAGCTCTATTGACAGGCCTGGTGTCGGCCTGTGTGAAGCTACAAGGAGTAGCGTAGGTAACTCAAAGTCATGCATTTTTGCGCCAATATGCAATTTATGTCAATGGAGCTATGGGCCCTTAAAGTGATACTGACACGTTCCTATAAAAATCATAGGAACGTGTCACCATAAAGTAAATGCTGCACAAGGAATCAGTTCGCTCAAACCCCCCCACAAAGCCGCCCCAAGCCCCTGCAAACCTGTGTTCACCGACCCTCCGACACAGCTAAAAGTTCTTCTGAGCCGTTTCAGTGACGCTGGTCTGGGGCTGCCTTCCATAGGCAGTTATGAATGAAAACAGGAATTCAGCCTATGGAAGGATCGCTCTGCCGCCAGCCCAGCATCACCGAAGCAACCCGGAAGATCAGTTAGCTGTGTGAGCGAGTCGGCAGCACACGGGTTTGCAGGGGCGGCTTTACGGGGGGGGGGGGGCTTTGAGCGAAACAATTCCTTGTGCAGCATTTACTTTATACTGACACGTTCCTGATGATTTTTATAGAAACGTGTCAGTATCACTTTAAGCGTTATTAAGCTATAGAGGAGCTGAATTTTTACAATTCATACCAAAAACTACAAAAGCATTTGTACAAATGCGTTCTACTTCCGCCAACTCAGGTTTGATTTAACCAGCATCAACTAATCAAACCAAAAAGCAGGTTCACTGAATGCGTTAAGGCTGAGTCCTTAGGACATTAACCCATAACAATGTAGTTTGGCAACTGACCTGACCAGTCTAATCACCTGAACGATTGTCAGCATGAAGTTTTACTTCCTTAACACAGACCCCTGTGAGATGCCACAGTCTACCTTTCAACCCAACAATTAGCAGTAGTATGTTAGCATAACACTAAGACGAATAAGGTAGATGAGCCGCAGCTCCTAAAACCCATCTTTTTGGTAAATGCAGAAATTTAAATTAAATTAAATGTACATTCAATTACTTAGATGCTTAAGGGATGACAGTGAATAAGCACAACCCACTGCAGCTCACAAGCACTTTGAGGACAATGGCTCCTCCACAAAAGCTAGGCAACATTGATATGTGCAAATCAGCTCTGGTGGTGAAAATGGCTACTGCTGGTTAACACACTGTCATGAATTCACCTAACAAAGCAAATATTGCTGAAAAGGAAATAAAAAGCAGTAATGCACCAAATCCAGTGTTAAGTTAGGAATTCAGTCAAATAGCAAGACTTTCTGCAGTATACTGACTAAGCCAACTCTTAAGCATTCAGCAGAACCAAACAAATCCATACGGTAATGTGGAGATTTGTCCCCAGCATTATATTTGTGCTATAAGTGACATATCTCCCTGAAATGCTTTCCTGGCAGAAATAATGTAAATCACCGAGGAGAAACATACAGTAAATGGCATTTCATTTTCCAAACACCTTGCCTAAATAAATTTTTTAATATGCAAAATAGGGTTTAGATTTTGTTCAGTTTTAAACCAAATCTTTCTGGAGGTAGTAGTGCTAAGTATTTAAATTGCTGCAAGACAAACGTAGTCTTCAGACTTCAAATGTCCTTTATACTGTGTATAGATAAGTTGCTCAAAAAAACAGTTTGAATGACTTCAAAACGTAATATATGTAAATCAGTATGGGCTTCTGTAAGTGAATGCCCCTAAGCAAACCTGGCTTGATAGCACCAGCTTCTGCTATAGGAAGTGTGGTTTACATTCAGATTGGTTCACCTTATAGTCAAGAAATGCCATAGCCCTTAGAATATTGGCACGTTAGAGGACACTGTATTAGTCTACAGTCAGACTCGGATGTTTCTCGGCCTGCGTTTATACATATACATGTAGAAACATTCTGTCTGCTCACCTCTGCTCTCTGTTATTGTACCTACAAACACAGTGTTGACTTGGGTGCAGACACTCTGCGTATTTTGGCGTGAAAATGCATTCTATAGCATTTCCACACTAAAACCTTCTCCATCTATCTGCACCCAGGCAGGCATCTGCCTGTAAGTACAATAGCATTATGGAGAGGAGGTGAGTGGGCAGTCTGTTTTGCGGCCTGCAAATAAACACCACGTCATTTTAGAAGGGCTTTAAAAGGGCCCTGGCTACCTGGGCTGAAAAAGGCAATCACTTGAATATACAATATTCTTTTAAAATCGGTGGATTCTCATTCAGACAGACTGCGTCCATTTCAAACAGAGATAGGTTGATACAGATCAAATTTTTTCACAGTCTACCTTACTCCCCACAGACTAGCTAAGATATACCCAGGCACCCCAGACAACTGCTATAAATGTGGGGACGAGATAGGCACTTACTATCTTGTGTTTTTGGAGTGCCCTACATCCACTGGGGTAATATCCAGATTTGACCTCTTGAACATACGCTCCCCTGAGTTATGCTTGATGGGCCTCACTGAACCTCTTACTCTCCCCTCGCACCAGAGATTGTTCTATATTCAAATGTTATACTATGCAAAAAAAGGTATATTATTAACATGGAAAGACACCAGACCCCCCCACTCTGCGTCGGTGGAAACAATTAGTAAATTAAAGGGATACTGTCATGGGGAAAAAAAAAATTCAAAATGAATCAGGTAATAGTGCTGCTCCAGCAGAATTCTGCACTGAAATCCATTTCTCAAAAGAGCAAACAGATTTTTTTTTATTCAATTTTTATATCTTACATGGGGCTAGACATATTGTCAGTTTCCCAGCTGCCCCCAGTCATTTGACTTGTGCCTGCACTTTAGGAGAGAAAGGCTTTCTGGCAGGCTGCTGTTTTTCCTTCTCAATGTAACTGAATGTGTCTCAGTGGGACATGGGTTTTTACTATTGAGTGCTGTTCTTAGATCTATCAGGCAGCTGTTATCTTGTGTTAGGGAGCTGCTATCTGGTTACCTTCCCATTGTTCTTTTGTTTGGCTGCTGTGGGGGGGGGAGGGAGGGGGTTGATATAACTCCAACTTGCAGTACAGCAGTAAAGAGTGATTGAAGTTTATCAGAGCACAAGTCACATGACCAGGGGCAGCTGGTAAATTGACAATATGTCTAGCCCCATGTCAGATTTCAAAATTGAATATAAAAAAATCTGTTTGCTCTTTTGAGAAATGGATTTCAGTGCAGAATTCTGCTGGAGCAGCACTATTAACTGATTAATTTTGAAAAAAAAATTTCCCCCATGACAGTATCCCTTTAAATAATCCCTCTACAGAAATCGGTGTATCTGGCCAGAGGGTGTCTGAACAAATTCCAAGCAATATGGGGCCCCTTGCTTGAGTTGCCGGAAACAGCAACCCCCGCGCAGCAAATGACAGTCTAGAGAATATACCTTTCTTGCTCTAGGTACGATGCACTCAAGTATTCCCCTCCGCAGTGCAAGGCAGGATTTACATAGTGGACGCCCTTATGCCCACTGCCGTTCATCGCCCCCTGTCCCCTCCCCTTTATTTGTGCAAATTTTCATTATCAGGACCGGAGCAATGGGGATTGGCACAGGGGAAATGTAAAAAAATGATTGTATCTCCTGCACATCCCCAGTGTTTTTGAACCAACGTGGTGTGGTTGAGCAGCATGCCGCCCCCTAAAATCCTGCCTCCCTAGGCCCGGACATTTTCACAAATCCGAGCCTGCTGCAGTGCGTGAATACTCAAGAATATACAGTTTGATGTGAGACAAATTCTTTATTTTTCTTTCTGTACTTTTTGTTTATAAAAAGTACAAGAAAACTCTGTAAGGAAAACAATTTAAAAGGTACTCACCCATTCAATGGACCCCTGGGCTGATTCTGAGCAGTTGTTGTCCCTGATAACCCTGTATTGCTTGCTATAGACACATACGAGGACTGTTGCAACTGAAAAAAAAAAAACAATATGAAGGAATATAAGTTTCTTGGTAAGTTGCACAAGTTAAGTAATTTGCATTTGTTTGAATTGCTATCATACCTAAGCAGGTTTTTCTTAACCTGCAACTGAAAAAGTGGATACCAGCAACTAAAAAACAGACTCCAAAGGTTCTGGATCCAGTTTTTATTTTGTTGGATGTATATAACTGTATCAGGCACAAACATCAGCTGTGTTGCTGAAGTAATTAAGCCTTTGAAATGAAATCTCAATGAAATGTCTTCAGTACAACAACATTTTTACATTTCAAGAACCTCAAACATAAATAATGCAGTCTGTTGGCGACTTTGATTCCGGATACTCAAAATTGCCTCTGTCTCCAACTACACAGCTCTGGGTTTAAGTTGCTTCATCGTTTTGTGTCATCTGCAAACACTGATACTGTACTAACAATACCCTCTTCTAGTCAATAATGAACAAATAAAATAAAAGTGGACCCAATACAGAACTCAGAAGGACCCCTGTAAAAACCTTACTCCAAGTAGAAAATGTACAATTAGCATCAACCCACTGTACCCGATCCTGTATCCAGTTTCCTATCCATGTGCAAATCACTTTATGAAGAACAAAAGACCTTAGTTAAGAAAGCAGTTGTCTGTGGGGCACTGTATCAAATGCTTTGGCAAAATCCCAATAGATCAAACCTACTGCACCCCCACCAGTATCTTACTAACTTCATCATAAAAAGCATATCAGATTTGTCTGACATGACTTGTCCTTCAATCCATGATGATTATGATCACAATGCCATTCTCTACAACATAATGTTAAATGTGATCCCTTATCAAGCCTTCAAATAACTTGCCCAACACAGGGCTAAGCTGATGTCATAATGCTTTCTTAAATATACTAATTGGTACCATTATTTAAAGGAGCAAAACGCTCGAACTGCATCTTATTACTATTAATATACGTTAAAAAAACTTCGCCTCTGCTGCAATGTGATCCTCATTTTCTATGCCAGCTGGATTGCTATATTACACAGTGGGTGACTAGCTGCAGCAGGGCCTGTGTGCAGGATATGCACCAGGGCGACCCCTCCCCTACAAACTTATGGCCACTGTGGCTGTAGTTACAATAAAGGTTTTACATTTACTATAATGTTTATATTCATTAAATGCAGCTTCTGTCTCCTCTGACTTTCTCTTCTTTCCTATTAACATCTTTAATTATGAATTAATTACTTGTGAATTACTTATGAAACCATACTACCCCATACTGTCATTGGAATTTTTTTTTTCAAAATGCATCAGTTCTGATCAAGCAGAATTCTGTACTGAAATCAATAGAGCAAACAGATTTTTTTATATTTAATTTTGAAATCTGACATGGAGCTATACATATTGTCAGTTTCCCAGCTGCCCCAGTTATGTGAATTGTGCACTGATGAACTTTAGTCACTATCAAAACAAGAGTGCAGCAGGTCAGTAACCTGAGCTTTAAAGCCTCTTCCTTTAAAATAACCATACCACATTACCTGGAATACAAGCTGTCTCATGCTTGCTCCCAGAGAAATAGTGGTGAAAAAAGCATTAGCTAGTTTTCTGAAGGATGCCTAGGTGCCTCTGCCATATTCAGCCCCCATACTCCACTGTTATCCAGCAGTACACGCTACCAACTTCTGCTTCCGGTCTGGTATTTCTGAATATAGAGTCTCACCCTAACCAGGCTAGGTTCTCTGCTTTGCTACTCCACAAGTCCTACATACTCATGTTCCAATTTGCATGTATATATAACTATTTGTAAAGGGCTGTTAGGGAGCCGCAGCACTGTACAATGCATAAAAGTACAATATATATCCCAGGGGGCTATATATTGGAGTGTTGGGGTTAAATTGTGCAATATATATATATATATATATATATATATATATATATATATATATATATATATATATATATATATATATATATATATATATATAGTTGAAGATGGACCAGCACTCCAGTAGTTTGATCAAATAGATTTATTCACACATCCTCGAATTTTACACCAGCCAACCAGAGTATCAATGCTATAGTTAAAAAAACATTGGCCTATATTACAGATGGACACTAATTTACCCTTCTCACAAATGTCAGCACCGATGTGCGCTCATCTGAGAGGTCGATCATTAAGGGATATCCTAATGAAAACGGACATAAGGAAGGCTGATCTGGGCACTTGGTTGGGGAGGAACAGGAATGGCTGTTATCGCTGCGTGGGATGCAAGACATGTGGTTGTTTATTAACTGGTGGAACCTTCTCTCACCCACACAGTGGAAAACGATTCGAAATTCGTCACAAGTTGACTTGGACTTCTGAATTTGTGGTATATTGCATAGTATGCCCATGTGGCCTCTACTATGTTGGAAAATGCGTAACGACATTCCGGATGCGAATGAACAATCATCGCTCTGGCCAGACATTTCCTGGGGTGCAAACATCCACTACCCTCTCTACGGGCAATTCTGATTGATCACATTCCACCTTTAAATAGAGGGGGGGATAGATCGAAACTTTTATTGCAACGAGAAGCGAGGTGGCTGAGGACCCTTGATACAGTAGCACCTAGGGGATTAAACGAAATATATTCTTTAGCTAGCTATCTCTGAGTAGATATAGGTGATACAGCTGCTTCTAACATAATTAATGAGGAAATAGGTTAAGTTGCTACAATGATGTTTACTTTGAATTGTTACCTCCTAGATACATTGTATCCTAGTCATATTGTTTTTAATTGCTTTTAGATGTCACATTTGATACACCAAAATGATACATGTTTACTGAAAGGTCACACTGACAGTTATATACACTTGAATAAGATATACACATTTTTTATATTTTGTGTAGGAGATGGCCTATGTACGGCTTCATAACATAATGGTTTTTATGGTCACCTTTTGATATTTGGGTCTTATTAGATTTTTAACATTTAATGTATGCCAAGAGGCGGATAACTTTTAATTCACATGTGTGGTGTTTTAAATACTGACAAGCTAATTGGATATGTGGTTGATTTAATATTTTGTCTCACTTGTTTTTACATCCCGACGACGGCTCCATGTGAGGGGGAAGACAAATCACACAAATATACACAGAATTCATAATCAGGACAAAGAGCTTAAGTGCTATGTGGTAAGAGACACAGTGGGAAGGAGGTCCCTGCCCCGTAGAGCTTACAGTCTAAGAGGATCGGAGGCTAACATACAGGCACAAACTGGAGAAAAAGTCACAAGTTAAGGCATAGTCAGTGGGCACAGGCTTAGGCTAATGTTCTAGTGCTCTTAGTTTTTTCTTCAAGGGATTGAGAGAGGATTCCTTACAGAAGGATTCAGAGATGGAATTCCAGAGCTAAGGAGCAGCAAGATATAAAGGTTTTGAGACGAGAGGTGGCAGTGGCAGCGTATGGTGTGAAGAGAAGGTGGCTCTGAGAGGAGACAAGAGAACAAATGTAGTGAAGAGCAGAGGAGTGAATGGCTTTGAATGTTAATAGGTTTCAATAATTTTTATTGAAAAAATTTTCCAGGAAAATAACAATCATCATAATGACATATCATCAATATTAGTAAGATTTTTACGTCAACATATAAACTTGACTGTTTTAATCAATGAGACCTTAACAAATATCATTTGCTAACATATAAAGATACATAGATAAAAAGATAAAGTTGTCTTCTGTTGAGAGCAATATATATGTTTAATTATCTATTGTAGTTTCTTAAACTTATCTAATGCGTACTACGCGTAATACTTAGTTGAATCAAAGAGTGTGAGTTGAAGTAACTTACGCGTTACACGTTAATTATGCGTAACATTTTATTTTTACACGTATGTTGTTGATGCGTAATGCGTATTTATCATATGCTCCATTCTCGTATATCAATTTCTTAGTTCTTTTATTTCTCTTTCGGAATTTAACTTAGTTTTAATACGCAGTGCGTATGCTGTAATTTACGCGTTAAATCCGATTATGCGGATGAACATGCGTATAAATCACCCAAGTTGGTGCAATTGATAGAGTTGATGCAATAAACGCGGATTTTCATGCGTACTTTCAACGACATACGCGTAAATGTCTAATTAGACCCAATTGAACTCAAACCTAAACTGGTTAATCAATGCTAATTAAGTCTTTAGAACCAACATCAGAATTGAATGTTTTACCTACGACAATGTTTATTTTTGGTTGTATTTCAAGGAGCTGAGTTTCTGGAGAATGGGGATTGGGAGCACCTTACTGAGACTCCAGAAGTCGTTTTCTCTTGATTTATTAAAACATTGCAGTAATATAACAAACCATAGTTTGATATATCATCTTATATCTAAATGGAATAAAATTCTTCAATACTTAGATTGAGGTATTAACTTATTGTAAGTTGTAAATCAGAGTAAACTGAATAACTAAACTATAACTTGACTAATCGAATCTATATAGCCAAAAGTCAGGAGCATTCTTGTAGAGGAGCAATTTTATATACAGTAGCTGTTTGAAAAAAAAAAAAAAAAAAACAGAAAAAAAAATTGTCAACACCATTGATGATGACCTTGGATCCAAATCGGACAAGTGAACCAAATTGTTTGTTTGTTTGTGTGTGAAAGGGATTTATTTATCTTTATAGGTCTAGTAGTGCTGTTTTCTGGAAATAAAGTAGGCCATATGCTTGCTCTCCTCTGGAAAGACTGTACGTTCCCGCATTTTGCAGCCCATGATCTCTCTGCTAGAAGGTTTGATTCGACTCTTAAGAATATCTTCCAATTTTGGAATTACTGGAGTTTTCCAATTCTCAGCTATACTGATTCTAGTAACTACAGAGATATGATTGAACACCAATCTTTCTTTTGGAGGCAAGTCCATAGACTTCAAATGTAATAGAGCTAATCCAGGCGTGATCGTGGATAGTGACATTGGTAATTTTTTTAATAAACTTTCTATGTCTTTCCATAATTTGAAGATTTTAGGAAAAAAACAGAACATATGTATAAGTGAGCCAACCTCTTGGCAGTTCCTCCAGCACATAGGTGAAGAGTTGTTGTCAAATTTTACTATTTTTTCCGGAGTTAAGTACCATTGCCAAGTGAGTTTGAGGAAGTTTTCCAAGTGAGAAACACAATGTGTCGATTGTTTTAAAGATCTACAAGCTAACGTCCAATCATCAGGGTCAATTTCCTCCTGTAATATTTCCTGCCATTTTTTAAATTGCCATTTTGGTGTAGAATCTTTCAGGGTTACCAGCGTTTTATATAACACCGATATCCCTTTTATCCAAGAATGTTGTGGATCAATGAGTTTTCTGATTTGTGGTGAGAGCGAGATTGGTTCTATATTATATTTGGATAGGAAGACACAGATTCTGCTATATTTTAGTTTTTCAGTGATGGGTAAATCATATGAGTGCATTAGATCTTCAAAGGATCTAATTTCCCCGTCAATTAGTAAGTCATCCACCCATTCAATTCCTTTCTCAATCCATCTGTCTAATTCCAGATTTTTGATGGCCATATTTAGGTTAATTAGAGGTGTTTTTGAGGGTTTTGCGAATGGGTCATCTTTGCACAATTTGATCATTTCCTTCCAGATCTTCAAGGTATTTGCGGTTATGGGGTTAGTGATTTTGGGGGGAATGTTCCAGTTTAGTCTGGATTCTAGTAGCGCTTTAAAATTGTTAGTGTTAGGAAGTTGGGACTGTTCAATATTAACCCACTGTTTTAGAGTGTTATTATTCCAGATCGCTCTGGATTGATCTAAGATGGCCGCTTTATGGTATTTTTCTAGATCTGGTAGCCCCATTCCTAGATCTGAGGTGTGAATTGTGAGAATTTTGTTGGAAAATCTGGAGTGTTTGTGCATTAATATGAATTTGTTAATCATTCTTTGAGTTGTGTTAAAGAATTCTTGTGGAATTTTAATTGGGATGGTTCTAAATAAGTAAAGTATTTGGGGTAATATTAGCATCTTAAAGGCTGCCGATCTACCCAGCCAAGAAAATTCAAATTTTTCCAAGTTCTCTAATTGGGATTTTAATTTATTGATCCAGGGTTTAAAGTTCTCTTTGTATAATTGAGGTAATGTTGGAGTAAGGTGTATACCCTAGATATTTAACAGACTTTAAGTTCCAAATATAAGGACAGGATTCTTTTAGTTTAATATTACTTTAGGTTGGATGTAGCATGGCATGATCACAGTTTTATTTTCGTTCAGCTTATAATGTGATACCTTGGAAAACTCCTCAAGCTCGGATCTTAAGTTTGTCAAAGACGACATTGGTTTTTGCATGTAAAGTAATACGTCATCTGCGTAAAGACCCAGTTTTGTTTCCACACCGTTGATCGTGACTCCAGATATACCTTGGTTGTCCCTTATCTTTTGTGCTAGGGGTTCTTATGTCAGAATGAATATAAGTGGAGACAATGGGCACCCTTGTCGGGTCCCATTGGTGATATCAAAGGAATTTGACATAGCTGCAGATGATAAGACTTTCGCCGATGGATTTGTGTATAAGGCCATGATTGCCTTGTGGATGTTACCTATACAGCCAAACTTAGTCAGTACAGCTGACATGTAGTTCCAGTTAACTCTGTCGAACGCCTTCTCCGCGTCTAAGGAGATGAGGAGGGTAGGCGTCCGACAGAGATTTAATTTATGCAGCAAGGCTAGAACTTTCCTTGTACCGTCATCAGCTCCTCTTCCCTTTACAAAACCTACTTGATCTTCACCTATCAATTGTGGGATTAAGGGGGCCAATCTATTTGCTAATATTTTGGCGTAGATTTTCAGATCTGTATTTAGTAATGAAATGGGCCTATAGCTTCCTGGGTCTTCAGGGTCTTTCCCTTCTTAGGGAATGGTTGTTATTATGGCCTCTAATGTTTCTTTTGGAAAGACACCAAGAGTGGCGACTTCGTTAAACATATCAACGAGTGGTTTCGATAGGATGTCTATATGTTTTTTGTAATAATCATTTACAAACCCGTCCACTCCCGGTGCTTTATTCCTTTTCAACAACTTTATGGCCATTTCAACCTCTTTTTGGTGGAAGGGTATGTTGATTTGCTGTAGTTCAAAATCTGTTAAACAGGGTAGGTTAATTTTAGCTAAATATTCGTCTATTTCTTGTTGGGAAGGAGAGTAGGTATTAGGGTCTTTATTTCGATTGTATAATTTTTCGTAATACATGGCCAAGGAATCTACGATATCATTAGGGTGGTGGGCATCTAGTTTGGTGATAGGGTTCTTAATTTTGATAATTCTCTGTCTGATTCTTTTACCCTTAATTTTTAGGGCCATAGTTTTACCAGCCTTATTTCTCTCATAGTAATAGTTTTCCTTTAATATCGATTGCCATTTGTCGTATTGTTCGTAAAGGGTATCTGCTAGCTTTTGACGGGTTGTAGGGATAAGGTCAGTTCTTTTATTTGTAAAAATAGATTTTTCTAGTGTCCTAATTTCCCGTGCAGTGAGCAGTATAGGACAGGGTAATCTAATTTGTAAAGAGACCTAGGATGTTTTATCTGTGATCGAACTGTGTTAATGTGTACGAGCTACCTTGCAATGATTGACAATGTGACTCTATCCTTATGCTTTTTTTGTCTTGCACTTGGACCTTAGACTGTATCATTTATGTTTTATTCTTTTTAATTTTCTTTCTTTTCTGTAATGTTTGAAAATTTTTCTGAAAATGCATAAATAAAAACTTTAAAAAAAAAAAGAAAAGCAGTGTGAGTTTAGTTGTCCAAGGAAGCAGAATGTTAAAGCCAATAGTCAGAGGAAGGTAACAGTCCAGTAAATAAAGCATGAGTTTGCTATATTGAGTATGAAGGCTTCTAGGTTTAGAGATATGGAGTACTAAGTATCTGGATGATATTAAATAGAGAACTCCAGTTCTAACTCCATACTTAAAACATCATACTTTAAGCCTTAAGATGGTCAGCCTACCAACCCTGCAAGGCTAACCTCTGCAAGCCTTCCCCAGAATGTGTATATTGCACTGATGAGATCTAACAAGATAGAAACTGGCTGTCTGCAATTTTGAATATATGGCTCTGAACGATAAGGCTGTATCTGGTATCTGTGCTATAAAACCAGCAGTTCTGGATGCACAGCTGGCCAAAGGGACATAAAGGAGTGATTTGCATGTCTTCACCCATAATGCCTCATGTGCGAGTTAACCTCTTGTTTATGGTATTAAGGCAGTGCTATGAATATGGCATAAGTTTTCAGAAGGTGTTATGTTGCATGTCTTGCACGTGAAGGGCTTTTTGGCTCTTTTTAGCCCGTCTCACCCTAAACAGGCTAGGTTCTCTGCTGCGTAGTGTGGCAGGACCTGCAGACAGGATCTGCTTCTCTAAGGATAGTGACACATGAGTAGATTTGTCCAATACATGCATTGTCCTCCCAGTACGCAGAATACATTTGTATCTTTAACCTCCTTCTATCAACAAATGTACTACATTTGTAATCATTGCATATTGACAGCAATAAAACAGGAGCATTTAACTTTAACATCAGCAGTTGTAAGCTATTTTATGTGTCTCTACTGTGGTTGCCTCAGGATTCAAGAAGCACCCCTTTATGGAGTCTACCTCTTCAACGATTAGTACATTGTTAGTATCATCTCACTAGGTTGCAGGGGGTCAACCAGAAAGACAATTGACTTAGATTTAGTGACCCATAGCACTGAGACTTTACCAAAGGCATCTGTTAAGGCAATAAATTCGGTCAGGGAACTCTCTCTATCCCCAAGGTATATAAGGGTGTCGTCCGCATAGAGCTACAATTTGTCAACCTGACCCTCTGTGTTCCAGCCCTGCATGTACGAATTTTGACGAACCGCCTCTGCAAAGGGCTCTATCACTAGAGCAAACAGCAGAGGCGAGAGTGGGCAACCTTGCCTTTTTCCTCTTGTGAGTGGAAACAGTGGAGTGTCATTACTTCCTATTCTTAATGAGGCCACAGGGGCCCTATACAAGAGTTGAACCAGGGTAAAAAATTTCGGGCACATACCAAAGGCAGCCAGGACCCTCCACAAGTAAGGCCACACTACCGTATCAAAAGCTTTAGCTATATCCAGCGCCGCTATGGCCCTACAACTTGTATTTGTGTGCTCTGCTGTAAGGTTGTAGAATACCCTTCTGATGTTAAGCGCAGTTGTTTTCCCTGGCATAAATCCCAGCTGGTCATCTTTAACTAAGGAAAAGGTCACTTTCTTTATGTTGATCAGCTAAAACCTTGGAAAGTACCTTAACATCCGCTATTAGCATAGAGATTGGTCTATATGACTCTGGTAGTGTCGGGTCTTTTCCAGGCTTTGGGATCAGGGCTATAGTTGCTTAATACATTGACTCAGGGAGATGGGCCTTTAGAATTGCCTCTTTATATACCTTAAAGTAATTGTTCAGTGTAAAAATAAAAACTGGGTTAATAGATAGGCTGTGCAAAATAAAACATGTTTCTAATATAGTTAGCCAAAAATGTAATGTATAAAGGCTGGAGTGATTTGATGTATAACAAGTCAGTCAGCACACTACTTCCTGCTTTTCAGCTCTCTTGGTTTACACTGACTGGTTACCCTGGCTACCAGGCGGTAACAAATCAGAGACTTGAGGGGGGGGCACATGGGTCAATCTGTTGCTTTTGAATCTGAGCTGAATGCTGAGGGTCAATTACAAACTCACTGAACAGAAATGTACTATGTGGCCCCCCTTCAAGTCGCTGACTAACTCAGAGTTATAGAGCTGAAAAGCAGGACGTTGGATTCTGGCTGTTTTATTAGACATCTGTTCACTCCAGCCATTATATATTACATTTTTGGCTAACTAACTATATTAGAAACATTTTTTATTTTGCACAGCCTATCTATTTACACAGTTTTTATTTTCACACTGAACTATTCCTTTAAAGGAAAAGGAAAGCTCCAAGACTGTTTATTGCCAACAGATTAGCCACAATAGTGCCAGCTAGAACTCTATATTTATTCTGCAGAGTGCTCTACGATAGCTGAGTAAACAGCTCTAGACACTGTCTCTGTTTGTTTAGGATAGAAGCTGCCATAAAAGCTTGGTGTAACATCACTTCCTGCCTGAGTCTCTCCCTGCTCACTCATAGCTCTGGGCTCAGATTACAGCAGGGAGAGGAGCAAACTGAGCATGCTCAAGCCCTGCCCTGGAGGTTTATGCTGAAAACAGGAAGTCTGATACAGGAGCCCATGTGTACAGAATAGAAGGAATTAAATGTGGTGCTTCTTTTGACAGAGCAGCATTACTTTGAGGGTTTACTGGTGTATTTATCCCAGAGGGGAACAAATCTATCGCTTCTTGGATCTCCAACAGAGAAATGTCATTTTCTAGGAACTCTCTATGACTTTTCTCCAAGGTGGTTAGCGATTGGCCATTTTTCAGCATGGCCTAAACTGTGCTCTATCACACTGTTGCATAATACTATTTACAGTTCTGTGCACTAACTCATTCTCCCGATCCCGTGTGCATTGATATTGGTTACCCACTAACATTGCAGATCAACAGTTTTTTCCCAGTAAGGAGATTGTCTCTGATGGTGCAGTTCTTGGTTGACAGTTATGTAGCCAATATGTGGACAATATCTTAAAACAGGGGTGAATTATAAAGAGGAAAAAACAAAAGGGGTTCACTCTTGGCACCATGACCTAAACCCTGGGCTTAGACTTTACCCTTCTTGCTAGCATCCATCCACTCACTAAGGTCTTGTGGGGAAGTGAAGAAATGTGTGTTATTCTCTGCAATCACTCTCAACCGTGCCGGGTATAGCATAGCATACTGATAACCAAGCTCCCTCAGTCGTTGCTTGCAATCAATGAACCAAGCTCTTTGGTGCTGTATTTCAGCTGAAAAATCACCAAAGATTGAAATCTTCGATGCATTATAGGCCAAGGATTATTTTCGGGCTTGTGATAGCGCTGCATTCCTATCTCTTGCGTTGAGTAACCTCGCGATGAATGGCCTTGGTGCTGCTCCAGGTGCTCTGTCGATCGAAAATGTGGTTGAAAAAGCCTCCCTACCAAATTTCTCCACCAGCCAGGATTCAATAAAGCTCTCTGCAGGATTTCATTCCACTTTCTCATGGAACCCAATAAACCTGAGTTTGTTATGTCGCAGTCTGTTTTCCAGATCGTCCGACTTGCTGGCACATGTATGCAATGCCTGGTCCAGCTGTTGAAGGCGCTCAGGGATTGGGTTGCATACATCTTTCACCGAGCTTACTCTGCGCTCCAACGTTGCTGTTCTCACCCGTAGCTTCTGGAAATCCTGTTTAATGATTGAAAGCCCCACTTTAATCTCCTCTGTTTAGCGCATATCATTGATGCACAGGTTTCATTCGAGGGTCTGATTTCAGTGAGGAGATCAAAATCTACTAAAAGTTCATATAATTTATCCATTATTGTAACTCCAACTAAGATTACAAATAAAAGTCCACATATATATTAATTTATTGTCTTCATGAATTCTACCCAAGGATGCCATATTGTCCAGTATTTCTGACTTTGGTTGTGAAAAAGGCAAGTAATTTCTTCCATTTGTCTAACTTCTTCTACTTTAGATAGCCACTCTTTACACCTTGGAGATTCTGTTGATTTCCACCTTTTTGGAATTAAAGCTTTAGCCGACTGTAATAAATGAAGGGTAAGTGGGTCTTTTAATGTTGTGCTCCTATCATGTTTCATGTTCAACAAGATTGTCTGGGGCATATCAATTTGTATCTCTTGTTGTGTAACTTCATTTATGATCTGGAGAACCTCTTTCCAATATGCCTGGATAACTGGGCAGGTTATCCATATATGGGTATGGTTTTCCTCCGATATGTTACATCTCCAGCATTTCTCAGTGTTGTTAGGGTATAGTTTTTTAAACTTCAACGGTGTATAATGCCAACGTGTAAGCAATTTATATACCGATTCTCTAGTTCTGGCGGCTTTTGATGTCTGAAATGTGGATTTAAGAATATCTTTCCACATAATATCAGTTATATCTATATTTAATTCTTCTGCCCATTCCTGTCGTTGAGAATCTGGGCCTACTGCCAGGCCCGGACTGGCAATCTGTGGGTTCTGGCAAATGCCAGAGGGGCTGCTATAAGGTGCCATAGAAAGTCAGTATTTAGTGGGCTGGTGGGGGTTGTTTGGATCTCTGTGTACCTGAAATGACAGGGCCTATTTTAATTCTCAGTCCGGACCTGCCTACTGCCAAGGTTTCTACTAGAAGTTTATATAATTTAGAGAGAGGTTTAGCCAAGACCCTTGAAGAGGAAAGTAAAGTTTCCCACTGTGTTTCAGGTCTTTGCCAGTCAATGGATACTTTTGGCTGGAGATACGATTGCAATTGGTTATATCCCCATACATCTCTGGGGTGCTGGTTCCATCTTTTGTATCTCAGATAAAGGGATTATCTTTCCATTTTTGATAAAGTCTTTTAGAGTAGTCTCCCTAGTACCCATTTTCCCCCATATGGTAAATGACCCTTTTTCCAAACTTGGTGGAAATTTAGGATTAAACATTAAAGATTGTAATATGCAAGGGTTATATGTTAATCCTAGTCTAATTTTATTTTTATCCCATACTCCTAGCGTGGCCCCCACTAAAGGGTGTTGCCATGCTGCTTTAGGAGTATATTCCTTTTCTATCCATAAATTATTAATTAATGGGAATCCTGTTGTAAAATGTTCCAACTTAATCCAATCTTTTTGTGGATTAACTACAGACCAATCTAATATCCTTACAAGGTGTGTTGCGACATAATACAGGTAAGAGTCGGGTAATCCCAGGCCACCTTTTTCTTTTGGTGCTATTAATGTGGTGTGTTTTAACCTTGATTTCTTATTACCCCATATAAATTTAGAAATCATGGATTTAATCGATTTGAGGAAATTGGAATCACTATAGGTAATGCCTGGATAAAATATAAAAGTTTAGGCATAAAAACCATCTTGATAGTCTGGATTTTACCAAACCATGACAGTCTAAGTTTGTCCCAAACATCTATCAGTTTTTGGAGAGATATCAGTAATGGGAGATAATTATCTTGGTACAATTTCCCGAGGTCTGCCCTTATTTTGATGCCCAGGTATTTAATATTTGGCTCGGTCCATTTAAAAGGAAAACTGGATTTCAGGTGTTGTGTTCTGGCATCTGGTATATTTATATTCAAAATCTCAGATTTATTATAATTCACCTTAAAATTGGATAGTTCCCCAAAATTTTTCATGAGAGCCATGACCTTTGGCAATGATGTTATCGGTTTAGTAAGATATAGTAATAAATCATCAGCAAATGAAATACATTTATACTCCTTACCCTCTATAGTAATACTAGATATGTCAGGATCTTTTATAATATGAGAAAGCAGTATTTCCATAACCAAAATAAATAGAATAGGCGACAGAGGACATCCTTGCCTTGTCCCATTGCAAATTTGTACTGTAGGGGACAATGTCCCTTTTAATGTCACAAATTTCCTCCTTAATTACTGAGGTCACCACTTGCAACATTTCTTGTATGTCCCCTTTAGTAGGAAGCTGAGTAATATAAAAACAAAAGTTCTGCTCACCTCCAGCAATGCTGCTTTTGTCTGGGCTTTTATTAAATCCCACTGCCTCCCCTGCCGCATCTTCAACTAGGGCAGCTGCAGAGAGCTCTCCATAGCGCTCTACTTCTTCCTCGCAGCCTTGGGCTGTGAGCACCGCACAAGCTGCAGGTATTTCAGACGCCATCTTAGAAAACGAGCGATTGGTTCTCTTTACAAACATAGGCGCCGTTTCTCTAGAAGCCGACTGTGCTGCAGTTTGAGCCTTCCTAATCGTGGCCCTCTCTCTCTCAGCTTTCGTTCGCTGGGATCTTCCCATCGCTGGCGCCATTGCAGAGCAGGATAGAGGATCGATAGGGGAGCTCACAAACTAGCCGTCCATGCGGCTATCAAGCAGACCACGCCCCCCCCTCGGCTGAATTTTTCAAGCCATGCTGCTGCCTCTGTGGCATGTTTCTGAGCTAGATTTTGCCCCATCAGGGATCTTCTTGGCAGGGGCTCCCAATGTAGATCGATGGACTCCGTATTTGCGGGGTGATGCCGTTGATATTTGCAGGATTTTAGGATTGGGAGACAGAGCTACTCTCAAAAATATCTTCTCACATTCGCCGCCAGGCCACGCCCCCACACACACACATATACATATATTAAGGCTAGAGGGTGTTTGTGTTCACACACACGTATATATATATATATATATATATATATATATATATATATATATATATATATGAACACAAACACCCTCTAGCATCATTAAGGAGCATCATTATAGACTTCATTCCAGCTCCAGTACGTGGTGGTGACCGTGAAAGACTGTTGTTACAGAAGTGAGAAAGTGGATCCACTGTCTGGGCACTCTCAGCCCCAGGGGATTGAATGAACTGATCTCTTATACCCCTTTCTACTAAGATAACGGGAGGGGTAATACCTCTTCCTGCAGCCAAGCCCAGCACTACTGGACAAAGGGACTTTTTACCTATTACAGCACATGTCTTATGTAACTGTCCCTTGCATTAAAGCTCACACTGTTCCTTGCAGCTTCACTTTAACACATCCTAATCTTGTCCCGCCCTTCTTTTCTCTTTCTGTTTATACCTCTTTTCTCTTTATCACTAACAAGGACCTCCAGAAGGTGAATCGGAACAAGTATGTCCCTTGTCTATCCTATAATTTCATACTTGACACTAATGATGAAATCCCCCCACAGCGCACCTATTTTAGAATTGGCACGCATACTTACTCCAGAGATTTCATGTGGTAATACACAATGCCCACTCTGGAGCAAATTATTTATGATGGCCATGTATCCTTTCAATCTAGATGATCTATTGGTGGCTCCTTAGTGCACCTATTCTGGAATGGGCATGTGTATCTGTACCCTGGACCAAACAACAGTGGTTTACCAAGCCCTCTCTCCAGTGCACTGAATATTATCCACTATGAGCACCAAACCACTACAAACCCCTATAGATAGGCCAAAAAGATGTACCTGTGGACACACATCTTGGACGGGTTAATGTGGCATACCCCCAGGCAATGGGTTGTTCACTTAACCTAGTATCCTGTGTGTCTGATATAAATATTTACATACACTGATTTATGCCCGTGATCCGCATCCTTATATATATTCCCTACTACATGTGCCCAACAAGGGTATAAGTCGGTACACTAAGGACACTGACATTTTGGAAGGTCTCCTTGCCTTGATCTCTCCCTTCTTCTCTTTAACACAGTTCTTTTTTTTTCTACCCTTTCCTTTTCTACCTCTTCCTTTACTTTACTGTAACTCGATACACTGACTTACAGATATTACAAGCCCACAAACTCTACACTGATTAACTGTAAATTGACTCTGCGAACTTAATGTATTCATTGGTGGTTCTAGCCAGGGCCGGAACTAGGGGTAGGCAGAGTAGGCACGTGCCTAGGGCGCAAAGCTGGAGGGGCGCCAGGCACGCACCTTCTCTGCCTCTGCTATCCCCTAGTCCGGTCCCTGCTCTGGCCTACGTGCGCGTTTGTTTTGCAAATCGCCCAATACGCGAGTGCGCATGCGCAAAAAAAATACTAGTGCGCATGCGTGAAAAACTAAAGTGTGCATGCCATAATATTTGGGCACATTAGTGAAATGATATGTCACTTGGTCTATACTGCTGCCTGTGTGCTGAAGAAGTTAGCAATAGACACGTACTGGTTTAGGGCTGAAGGTGTCAATAGACGTACTGACATGCCAGTAAGGTAAACTAAAGAAGTATGCGAGAGCAGCGCGCCACTACATGTCTATTGCTAATACCAGCACACAGGCAGCAGTATAGACCAAGTGGCAGATCATTTCACTAATGTGCCCAAATATTACTGCTATGGCTAGGCGATTCCTTGTTTAAATGAGTTAAATTATGTTAATGGTTCAAAGAATGTCAGGCTGAATGGTCGGCCCCCACACATTTTCACCTCACCAAATCAGGCCCTCGTTGTAAAATGTTTGGACACCCCTGTTCTATGGAGATAATGTTGATAGAATCTTGATTAAAGGTGCCTATCTGCAGCAATACACAATTGCGCTTGGCTCTTATGGATTTAGTATATTATGTAACTGTCCCTTATGTAACTGCTCTTATGGACTTAGTATATTAAAACATTTGTATCCACCCGGTGCCAGAGGGAAACCAGCACTATTAGCTACAATGTTATTTATCGAGTTAATGAATACTTCCTTGACTGTTTGCTTTGCTCAGTAATAATGACACAGGTTGAGGTCCCTGACAGTACAGAGCATTTAGTTGTTTATATTGATTGTTTTTTTTTCCTTTTTATAATACATTGGTAATTGATTATGTCACTATTGATTATACTATTTAAGATGTATTTCTTGGTTCTCTGATTATTGTTTTTTATTGGGTTTTTTTGTTGTTTTTTTTCCAGTGTTTTTTTTCCCTTTTGCAACTTTATTAACACTCTAACCTACAACGACACTCTATGACGTCATGACCTTAATTTTCCCGCCATTTTGTGTTTAAATGTTGTTTTTTGATTGTGATATGCACTTTGAGAAAGGCTAGAGGGCTAGCCTAAACGTTAGCAGTTTTTTGCTGAATAAACACAATTTTTTCACCTTGGATAAGACCTGTGAGTGCATGACTTATTTGGGACAGTTTATATATATATATATATATATATATATATATATATATATATATATATATATATATATATATATATATATATATATATATATATATATATAAAATAAATATATATATATATATATAATATCAAAAGATGGACGGCACACCGCTTCCTAATTACTCCTGGTTGCACGGTTTAAATATTAGTATATGTCCATAAAAAGAAACCAGCAACTACAGGGTATGATTGAAAAATCAAAAAAGTGTATTGAAGAAAAGCATGTATAGCCAACGTGACGTTTCGGTCCCCTGGGACCTTTCTCAATAATAAAAATACACATTTTGGATTTCTCAATAATACCCTGTAGTTGCTGGTTTCTTTTTATGGATATATATATAGAAATGAAGCAGCACTCGATTCATGCAAATCGTGTGTATTAAAATAGATAAATATCACAGGGACGTTTTGGGCCAGCTGAGTGCCCTTTATCAAGCCAAGAAAAAGAAGGAATGAATGGAATTTGAAGTGTAGACAGGAAGAAAAAGCACAATTAGCATAAAAAATCCTTTTGGATAGTGGCACACGGGGAGATTAGTCGCCCAGCGACACATCTTCTCTACTGACTAATCTCCCCAAACGCCTTCCTGCCAGCAAGAATACAAATTGCCGGTGGGGTGGCATTCCTCATGAGGAAACTTCTGGTGACTTCAGAAAATTGAAATTGAAGCGGTCTCATACTAAATAAACAGAAACAGATTATAATCCCTGTTGAGACCCAATAGTATATAGTGATTTCAATTTTTTGATACACCATACCTCTCTTTTCTTTAACTTAAAGGGATCCTGTCATCGGAAAACATGTTTTTTCCCAAACGCATCAGTTAATAGTGCTACTGCCCCTGGTTATGTGACTTGTGCCTGCACTTTAGGAGAGAAATGCTTTCTGGCAGGCTGCTGTTTTTGCTTCTCAATGTAACTGAATGTGTCTCAGTGAGACATGGGTTTTTACTATTGAGTGTTGTTCTTAAATCTGCCAGGCAGCTGTTATCTTGTGTTAGGGAGCTGTTCTCTGGTTACCTTCTCATTGTTCTTTTGTTTGGCTGCTGGGGGGGGGTAATATCACTCCAATTTGCAGTACAAAGGTAAAGAGTGATTGAAGTTTATCAGAGCACAAGTCACATGACTTGGGGCAGCTGGGAAATTGACAATATGTCTAGCCCCATGTCGGATTTCAAAATTGAATATAAAAAAATCTGTTTGCTCTTTTGAGAAATGGATTTCAGTGCAGAATTCTGCTGGAGCAGCACTATTAACTGATGAAATTTTTTTTTTCCATGACAGTATCCCTTTAAGATTCCTGTCACCTCCTCTTTTTAAAGGAGGAACCATTTCCAGAACCATTAATTTCAACTGGTTTGAGGTATGGCCTTTCTCTACAAAACGACTTTGATACAGGTAATGCATTGTCTAAATTAAGAGTGATGTTGAGAAATATGTGAATTCACCATCTGCGTGGTGTCACCCACACAGATGAGACCACAAGGAGAGTTCAGTATGTATACTGCATACTTAGAAACACATGTATAATGTACACCTAACTGGATTGTTTGTCCAGTATGTGGATGAACAAATTCCTTTCCCTTTAGAACAGTGCTGTCCAAATTATGTGGTACAGAGGGCCAAAATTTTACTGGCCTATGTGGTGGAGGGCCGATAATGGAAGTCAGTGTTGGCCACTCCCCCTTTTAAACCACACAAACAGCATTGGGCAAGCAGAGAATGGCACACACAGGAAGGGAAGGCAGAACAGAGCAGGAGACCGGGAAAGTAATCATTCTAATATTAATATGTACTATATACAGTGACATAGTGCTGGTGCCCCATTAGCATTTTGAATAAGGTGTGAACAGGTGAACAATGTAGGCAGTTTCAGTCCGGGTCTAAGGTGTGAACAGTACAGGGTTTTAGGATATAAACAATAGAGGTGTCACAAGTATGAACAATACACCCACTGTAAACCACACCCATAGTACCACAAGAACTTTTAAGATCATATCAACATTAACGGTGGTAGCACACCAAAAAACCAAATGGTTGGTGCTCACTGCAGAGAAATCCCTCATCACTCATATGTGAAAAATTTAAGTTATGTTAAAAACATACCCTTAAATCCATATGCCTCATCCTTCCCTGTGGATAATACAACAACCCCCCAACACATGATTAAACATAGAGGAGAGAATGGCACACACAAGCAGCGCTGGGCAAGCAGAGAACGCCACACACAAGCAGCACTGGGCAAGCAGAGAACGTCACACACAGGCAGCACTGGGCAAGCAGAGAACAGCACACACAAGCAGCACTGGGCTAGCAGAGAATGGCACACACAAGCAGCACTGGGCAAGCAGAGAACGGCACATACAAGCAGCACTGGGCAAGCAGAGAATGGCACACACGCAGCACTGGGCAAGCAGAGAATGGCACACACAAGCAGCACTGGGCAAGCAGAGAATGGCACAAACAAGCAGCATTGGGCAAGCAGAGAATGGCACACACAAGCAGCATTGGGCAAGCAGAGAATGGCACACACAGAAAGGGAAGGCAGAACAGAGCAGGAGACAGGGACAACAGGTACTACATACAGTGACACAGTGCTGGTGCCCCATTAGCATTTTGAATAAGGTGTGAACAGGTGAACAATGTAGGCAGTTTCAGTCTGGGTCTAAGGTGTGAACAGTACAGGGCTTTAGGATATTAACAATAGAGGTGTCACAAGTATGAACAATGCAGAGGGATCACAGGTGTGAACAATACAGAGGATTAGTCTGAATTTGAGGTTTAAACAATGCAGGGGCCTGTTAATCCCTGTAAAATTTACATATGGTAAACAGACACAGCATGTGGGGCGGCCAGAGAAGGGGGGGGGTGCCAGTTGGACAGCCCTGCTTTAGAACATAAGGGCACTGGATGCATCCTAAACAAGGATACATCCCAGTCAACCTATCACCCAAAGGACATTCATCTCCCTTGGTTTAGTTTTTAATTAGGATGAGGTAATGTGTTCCAATAGTCCTACCTATGATATGATATAAAATCAAAGGCTGCATTCTGTCCTGTATTAGAGGATATGCAATGTGTAATATGTACCCATGTTTTTGTAATATTTTTACACAGAGCCTAACTATTAGTATGCATTTGTGTCAAAAACGGTATACGATTAGAGTTTTGGTCTTTTCTCATGGACATTGTACTGTAAATTGTGCCTGACCAATCACCCTTTCTGGATACCCCCTCTCTCTAAATTTTTGAAACATGGCTCGCTCCTTGGGTCTCACTCACCAATCTCTGAGAGCTGACTAACAGGGAACAACCTTTTTGTATGTGGTGGCTGCTGACTAGTATAATGTAAAATCTGATTCCGGTCTTGACCCTTAATATCAATACATCTTAAAAGTACACACACTCTGGAGATCAAAAGGAAGTACCTCATTAATTCTACGGTGGAACCGCTGGAGTCAAGGTCACCCCACCATAATATAAAGATATCATCGAACAAACAATGCCCAGTGAAGTCTTCATCAGGATCTATGTATAGTTCTTCAAGCCTTACCATAAAGGCATTTGCATATGACAGGGCAACATTGGATTCCATCACGGTTCCACATAGCTGAAGGTAAAATAGTTACAATACAATATAATCTCCAAAGCCTGTAAAAATAACCTATTCTGTTGCTCTGAATAATATGCTCTCTCTTTAAAGTGGACCTGTCACCCAGACATAAAAAGCTGTATAATAAAAGTCCTTTTCAAATTAAACATGAAACTCAAATTCATTTTTTTTATTAAAACATCCATACCTGTTATAAATGCATTTAAATATCTCAGCTGTCAATATGTTTTGTCTGCCCCACCTCTATGCTTTAGACATAGAGGTGGGACACGCAATTACTTTCACTTTCCATTCTGCTTCTCCTAGATATCACTGCCCTCTCCACATTCCCACTCCTTTTTTAGCATCTAATTTTGTACCCAGTGCACGGGCATGAGCATCAGGTCCCTATTCTGGAGCATAAATCAGAGTTTGGGATAATGCAAAGCTTGCCTCAATAACAGTATTTACAAAATGGCACCTGCCTGCTTTCTGTGGTTTCTCATTTCCAAATTAAAGGGAAAAAGACTGAAATAATTTATGTAGTGCAAGTACACTATTATTCTGTGGCCAGAATAATAACACCCCATAATGCTTTATGTGAGAGTTAAAATCTAATTTTTGGTATGAACACAGTGCTGTAGCATGAGGCATGTAAACACCCTCTGTTTTCTTTAGGCTTCACACTCCAACAGGTCCATACACACACACAGAGGGGGTTCTCAATAGCGGGGGACTAGAACCTTAGCCTTGATCCTGAGCTGGACAGGTCTGGCCCTACATTAAAAAAAAAAAAACCAAAACAAAAAACTTACAAGCGGTTGTCAACCAGGTAACCCCGATCCATAAACCAGATTCAGATTTACTAAACTGCTCTAAATGTAGGCTGTTATAAATTATGAAGATAGATGTAAAGGTTTAAGCCTAACACTTCCTTTCTGCTGGCAATAATAGAAAGATACCAGGTAGGCTTCGTCCCTAGATGACAAGCCTAGATGAAAAGCTTCAGATAACATTAGGAGAGCTAATCCAAGGTCATCCCTGGAGTGTTACGGTCAATCAACCTGAGTAGTGTTTTACTCAGTTTCCTGGCCATATTTCCATTACATTTTGGAAAAATGGCATATTAAACAAAAATTCTGACATGTCATCAAGGCCCAATATAACCAAACTTTGTCCTATGTTCGGTGGGGCCTCTACTTCTCAGACCCTTTCCCCTGTCTGGAGGCACGAGACACAGGTGCCCACTATCTCCTATTTCATTTAACTTGGCCTTTGACCTTGAGCCTATGGCAGCACTAATTCGGGAGACATATATCATGGGCTTACCTTTGGGCTTAAAACATCAAAAATTCTGCCTTTTTACAGATGATATACTAATGAAGATAAAGCCACTTACTACCTTATCAAATCCAATACATTTATTCAACAGTTTTGCGGATTTGTCTGGCCTTAAGCTCAATTATGCAAAAACCCATGTCCTAAGCATTCATTTTCCACCTCCAATGACTAAGCTCCTTAAACAGAACTTTGAAATTTAGTGGCAATCCCAATATAAGAAATACCTAGGGGCCAAAAGAATTCCACATTTACAAAATCTCTCTAGTTTTAACTATCTCCCCCACTCTCAAAAGCAGTTACAAACACACTGGAGACATGGTCAAAGTATGAAATATCGTGGATAGGCCACATCCATGCAGCGAGAATAACTATTTTACCTACTGTTCTATACCACTTTAGAACTTTACCAATTCATATACCTAAGTTGGATCTTGAAAATCTACAAAAGTGGGTTATGAAATTGATATCAAAGGCCAGGCCCCCAGGATATCTAGAGCGACAATGCAAACCTCCAGACTGAGGGAGGACTGGAATTCCCAGAGAGCTCATGTCTCCAGGCAGCTCAACTAACGGTTACCCCACTGTTGTTTTCCAATCCCCCTCCAAAGTGATTTTCAATGGAGGAATCATTAATACAACCTGTTAAGTTGGTGGCAACCCCATGGATTCTATATTTATATAGAGCAAATGATCTTACCACAATAATGGAACAGTCTCTAATTATCTGGGACAAAATAAAATGCGAAGTCAGACTTTTATCCCCCCCACTACCCAGCAGCGCCTATCCTGGGCAACCCCATAACCCCCCCACCAGGCCAGGACAGAGCCTCATTCCAGTGGTGAGAGATCAAGGGCCTTTACTACTTTAAAACATTTGTAAGGCCTGTCAAGCCCATTCCAATGGAACCATTTTGAACACCTTTACCTCCCTCCTCCTGGGAAATTATTTCGGTACATGCAGATAAAACATTTTCTGAAATCAAAGTATAAAGGCACAGGTAGCCCCACTTACCCATACTTCAAGGGTATACTAGCAAGACTATATCAAAGAATATTAGAAACCCACTCCCTTATGTCAAGGCCTGGGAAGGAGATCTGGAACACGCTCTGGAACAGCAAGACTGTCTTAAAATTTGGGACTCAGTTGCTTATAGCTCAATCAGCACCTCTATGCTGACAGGATTTAAGGTTTTGATGAGGTGGTAAGTAGTTCCCACTAAACTACACAAAATAAATAACCACTATGATCCCTTATGTTTTAGCGGTTGTGGTGAGGGCAAGGTTTACCACATACAGTTAGGTCCATATATATTTGGACAGACAACTTTTTTCAATTTTGATTCTGTACATTACCACAATGAATTTTAAATGAAACAACTCAGATGCAGTTGAACTGCAGACTTTCAGCTTTAATTCAGTGGGTTGAACAAAAAGATTGCATAAAAATATGAAGAACTAAAGCCTTTTTTACCTCAATCACTTGTGTCACATTTCAGGGGCTCAAAAGAAATTGGACAAATAAAAAAACTGAAAATAAAATGTTCATTTCTAATACTTGGTTAAAAACTCTTTGCTGGCAATGACAGCCTAAAGTATTGAACTCATGGACATCACCAGATCCTGGGTTTCCTCCTTTTTAATGCTCTGCCAGGCCTTTACTGCAGCGGTTTTCAGTTGCTGTTTAAATGTGGGCCTTTCTGTCCATTTAGTTTTCAAGAAATGAAATGCATGCTCAATTGGGTTCAGAGCAGGTGACTGACTTGGCCATTCAAGAATTTTCCACTTATTTGCTTTAATAAATTCCTGGGTTGCTTTGGTTGTATGTTTTGGGTCATTGTCCATCTGTATTATGAAATGCCTCTCAATCAATTTGACTGCATTTAGCTGGATTTGAGCCAAAAGTATGTCTCTGAACACCTCAGAATTAATTTGGCTGCTTCTGTCCTGTGTCACATCGATAAACACTAGTGTCCCAGTGCCACTAGCAGCCATGCATGCCCAAGCCATCACACTGATTCCGATATAGTTAAATTTTAAATTGGGTTGAAAAAAGACAAAGTCCATCAAGTTCAACCCCTCCAAATGAAAACCCAGCATCCATACACACACACCCCTCTAATTAAATTCTATATATCCATACCTATACTAAATATAGAGCTTAGTATCACAATAGCCTTTGATATTATGATATTATTTGATTTGATTTTATTTGATATTATGTCTGTCCAAAAAATCATCCAAGCCATTCTTAAAGGGATACTGTCAAGGGAAAAAAAAATTTTTTCAAAATGAATCCGTTAATAGTGCTGATCCAGCAGAATTCTGCACTGAAATCCATTTCTCAAAATAGCAAACAGATTTTTTTTATATTCAATTTTAAAATCTGACATGGGGCTAGACATTTTGTCAATTTCCCAGCTGCCCCAGTCATGTGACTTGTGCTTTCACTTTAGGAGAGAAATGCTATCTGGCAGGCTGCTGTTTTTCCTTCTCAATGTAACTGAATGTGTCTCAGTGGGACATGGGTTTTTTCTATTGAGTGTTGTTCTTAGATCTACCAGGCAGCTGTTATCTTGTGTTCAGAAGCTGTTATCTGGTTACCTTCCCATTGTTCTTTTGCTTGGCTACTGGGGGGAAAGGGAGGGGGTGATATCACTCTAACTTGCAGTACAGCTGTAAAGAGTGATTGAAGTTTATCAGAGCACAAGTCACATGACTTGGGGCAGCTGGGAAATTGACAATATGTCTAGCCCCATGTCAGATTTAAAAATTGAATATAAAAAAAATCTGTTCTCTTTTGAGAAATGGATTTCAGTGCAGAATTCTGTTGGAGCAGCACTATTAACTGATTCATTTTGAAAAATTTTTTTTTCCCATGACAGTATCCCTTTAAAGGCATTAACTGAATCAGCCATCACAACATCACCCGGCAGTGCATTCCACAACCTCACTGTCCTGACTGTGAAGAACCCCCTACGTTGCTTCAAATGATAGTTCTTTTCTTCTAGTCTAAAGGGGTGGCCTCTGGTACGGTGATCCACTTTATGGGTAAAAAGGTCCCCTGCTATTTGTCTATAATGTCCTCTAATGTACATGTAAAGTGTAATCATGTCCCCTCGCAAGCGCCTTTTTTCCAGAGAAAACAACCCCAACCTTGACAGTCTACCCTCATAATTTAATTTAGAAAATAGAGAGAGACGGACTTCAACGGGCAACATGATGACCACGTGGAAACCAGCTTGATTAAATTGTGTATACTTTATTAGACATCCATCTAAAATCACATGCGGGCATGCTTCTGACACTAAGGTCACGAAACGTGTCAAGCACACATCCCCTGCCCGCATGTGATTTTAGATGGATTTCTAATAAAGTATACACAATTTTATCAAGCTGGTTTCCACGTGGTCATCATGTTGCCCGGTGGAGTTTGTCTCTCTATTTTCTGAATTGTTTGCAAGCCGCGGCCAGAGCGGTTCCTTTTGGATGTACCGGTGTGAAGATTCCCTGTGCATGGGCTCACTCGACCGGCTATCGACTGCTCCTAACCTCTACATTTTACCCTCATGTTTTCATCCCTTGCGTTAATGCCCTTTTCATGCAAGACAGAACTTTATTTGCTTTAGTAGCCACAGAATGACACTGCCTGAATTAGACAATGTGTTATCTACAAAGACCCCTAGATCCTTCACATTTAAGGAAACTCCCAACACACTGCCATTTAGTGTATAACTTGCATTTATATTATTTTTGCCAAAGTGCATAACCTTGCATTTATCAACATTGAACCTCATTTTCCAGTTTGCTGCCCAGTTTTCCAATTTAGACAAATCACTCTGCAAAGTGGCAGCATCCTGCATGGAACCTATAGTTCTGCACAATTTAGTATCATCTGCGAAAATAGTAACAGTACTTTCAATGCCCACCTCCAACAAGTTGAAAAGCAAGGGACCTAGTACAGAGCCCTGCGGTACTCCACTAACAACAATGGTCCAATTAGAAAATGTTCCATTTACCACCACTCTTTGTAGTCTATCTTTTAGCCAGTTCTCTATCCAGGTACAAATACTATGTTCCAGGCCAACATTCCTTAATTTAACCAGTACCCTTTTGTGTGGCACTGTATCAAATGCTTTAGCAAAGTCTAAGTAAATCACATCCACTGCCGTCCCAGAATCGAGGTCTCTACTTACCTTCTCATAAAAAGAAATTAAGTTAGTCTGGCAAGATCTATTACGCATAAAACCATGCTGGCACAAACTCGTAGTATTATGATTTGCTATGAAGTCCAGTATCTTATCCTTTATTAACCATTCAAAAAGCTTTCCTACCACTGACGTCAGACTAACTGGCATATAGTTTTGAGGCTGAGAACGGGATCCTTTTTTGAATAGAGGCACCACATTAGCAATTCGCCAGTCTCTCGGCACTATGCCAGATCTCAATGAATCCTGAAAAATTAAGTAAAGAGGTTTGGCAATCACAAAGCTAAGCTCGCTTATTACCCTGGGATGAATAACTTCTGGCCCCGACCTTTGTTAATCTCAACATGTTCTAGTCTCTTTTGAATTTCTTCATGTGTGAACCATGCATCATTAGTTGTATTGGTACTATTAAGAAGGAAACCTTCACTTACTGGTTCCTCATTTGTGTAGACAGATGAAAAATATGAGTTCAGAATCTGCGCTTTTATTTTGTTTTCATCAACCAGCTGACCCCCCTCTGATAGTAAGGGTCCCACCCCTTACTGCTTCATTTTTTTACTATTAACATATTTAAAAAATAATTTTGGATTTTTTTTACTGCTTGCTGCAATATCCCTTTCTATATCAATTTTAGCTTGCCTTATAGCTTCTTTGCATGATTTATTGGCCTCCTTGTACCTTATAAATGTTTCGTCTGTAGCAGCTAACTTGAAAGCCTTAAAAGCATGTCTTTTCTTACCCACCTCAACACCAACGCTTTTATTGAACCAAAAAGGTTTTGCTTTGCAACGATGTTCCTTGCTTACAAGTGGAATATAATGACAAGTATATTTATTAAGCAGCATTTTAAAGACTTCCTATTTTTGTTCTGTGTTTAACCCTGTGAAAAGCAGAGATGCCCTTATACTGTCAAAGTTTGCACGTCTGAAATTTAGTGTTTTAGTTACTCCTATAGAATTGCTTCTGCAACAGAATCTTAAAGGAGACCATGTTATGATCACTATTCCCTAAATGCTCACCCACACAAATGTTAGAGATGAGTTCAGTATTGTTAGTTATTACAAGGTCCAAAAGAGTTATTCCTAGTAGGTTCTTGAACGAACTGGAATAAAAAGTTGTCATTCAGCATATTACAAACCTACTAGCTTTTTCTGTCTTAGCAACCCCATTACCCCAGTCAATGTCTGGATAATTGAAGTCACCCATAGCAACAACTTGACCCAGCTGTGAAGCCGCTTGATATGTTTTATAGATGATGTGATATGCTTTAGATCATGAGTAGTTCCACTCCTTCTCCATATTTTTTTCTTGCCATCATTCTAGAAGAGGTTGATCTTGGTTTCATCTGTCCAAAGAATGTTTTTCTAGAACTGTGCTGGCTTTTTTAGATTTTTTTTTTTTTTAGCAAAGTCCGATCTAGCCTTTCTATTCTTGAGGCTTATGTGTGGCTTGCACCTTGCAGTGCACCCTCTGTATTTACTTTCATGCAGTTTTCTTTTTATGGCAGACTTGGATATCGATACACCTACCTCCTGGAGAGTGTTGTTCACTTGTTTGGCTGTTGTGAAGGGGTTTCTCTTCACCATGGAAATGATTCTGCGATCATACACCACTGTTGTCTTCCTTGGACGTCCAGGTCTCATTGCATTGCTGAGTTCACCAGTGCTTTCTTTCTCAGAATGTACCAAACTATAGATTTTGCTACTCCTAATATTGTAGCAACTTCTTAAGGATGGCTTGTTTCACCTACATGGAGAGCTCCTTTGACCGCATGTTGTCTGTTCACAGCAATATCTTCCACATACAAACACCCCCCTCAAATCAACCCTAGGGCTTTTATCTGCTTAATTGATAATGACATAACCAAGGAAGAATGTAAGGGAGGAAGAGGCCAAGCTCCTGATGCAAATAGAAAAGTTTGCTAGTTTGGGGAAAGTAATGCTAATGGGTGATTTTTACCCAGATATTGACTGGAGCAACATTACATTCAGGGCAGACAATGGGAACAAGTTTATAAACGTGTTGGATGAGCCAACCAGAAAAAATGCTATTCTGGATCTAGAATTCTCTAATGACCCATAACTTATAGCAAATGTGCAAATAATTAAACCCCTGGGCAATTGTGACCATAATGTGATATATAATGTTTGGTGGAAAAACAAACATACACTGGAGCAACAAAAACCATGAATTTCAGAAAAGCTAATTTTAGTGCCTTGAGGGCTGCCTTTCAAAGTGGTTATCATTTAAAATGATATTAAATACCTTCTGTTCTCAGTGGTTGTCATTTAAAATGATATTAAATTGTTTCTGTTCTCGATTTATTCCCTTAAGAAGTAAATGTTGAAGCACCAAAAATCACTCGATATGGCTTAATATAGAGTAAAGAAGTGAATAGGAAAGAAGAGAAAGGGGGTTATTCTTCCACTGTACAGAGAACTGGTAAAATCATATAATAATCTCTCTAATGCTTTCTAATGTGGAATTCACTCCCTGAAGCAGTCATACTCTTCTTAATGCAATATATTAGATTGCTTTAAGAAGAGGTTAGATGTTTTTTTTAGCAAAGGAGGGAATATAGGGTTATGGAAGATAGAAAATACTACAAGTTGATCCAGGGACTAGTCTGATTGCCATCTTGGAGTCAGGAAGACATTTTTTCCCCTAAAGCATATTGGAGTGGTTTAAAAAAAATGTTTTGCCTTCCTCTGAATCCACTAGCAGGCAGGTTCTATATAGACTAAAAAGGTTGAACTTGATGGAAGTGTGTCTTTTGTCAACCTAACTTATTATGTTACTATGTTATCCCTGCATTATTTTTCCTTATGTGTGTGTTTTTGTTTTTTTGCAGTTTTATACATTGGTATACAAGTGTCTTTTCCCTTGTTGTCAGAATGTGTACTTTCATTACAGCCACTATTTGCATCTGTCCTGACCTACCACAAGGTTTCCAGTATACTTATTTAGAATAAAGTTGTAATACATTTTCAAAAAACAATTTTTCTCCAAAATAAGTAGGTAGGAATAGGTAGGAATCACTGGGGATCGAATGGAAGGGAGGTAAAGGCTGTTGATGGTGACCTTTATCTGCGATTCGGCTGTGATTTAAACTTTCTTATTACTATGTGATTAAGTCCTTTCCACCTATCAACCACAGGTGGTAAAGATAGATGGTGGGTGAGAAGCTCCCACTCGTTCCCTATATAGACGGGTGGCTGCACTGCTGGGGAACATATGGAAGGGAAAGCTAAGTGACGAACACCCTGGCGGTTTAATTAGCTTATTAAATATTTATTGAGATTAATTCTGGCCCTAATTATTAACACCACCGATCCACTCTATGTATTTTTATTAGTTGTTGATTTTATGGACACGGTCCAGCATTACTCATAAGATTTTACAGTAGTCTTTTTCATTTGGCAGCATGTTTTTATCACACCGAGTGTGTCTATCACCTGAACTGGTTAACTAGAAGTGCAGTGCACAAAGGGGGTGCAAATGAAATATTTTATCCAACTTGTTAGTACTTCAGTCCAGAAATCCATTCTGGATTTGTGTGAATTTGTACTTTCCAAAAATATGACTTTATGGTGTTACCACACTTTTTGTAGCTTTACTGCACATAAAATGCAGTACAAATGCGGATTTTGCAGTACCTGGAATGACAGAAATTATATATCATATGGGGTGTCTTCCTTTTGGGGCCCTAGAGGTCACATACTTAGGTAAACTTATGCACATTGCACATCAAACTGTTAAGTGAACCTCTGGCCTTCATATTTGATAATGATATGTGGGAGCTAGCATGGTGCAAATTGGAAGCTTTGAGGTGATTTTCTGAAATTTCATCAAAATCAAAAGTCTTACATACCCATTTTGGATTCAGGGGAATGTGTACTTTCCAAAAATATATGACTTTCTGGGGTTACCACACATTTTTGTAGCATTATCTCACATAAGATGCAGTAAATGTGTTGCTTTCACAGTAGCTGGAATGGCAGAGTATGATAGTTCACAAGGCTTCAAATTTCGGGTGTTTTATCTTGATACCTAGGGGCCAATTCATTAACTTCGAGTGAAGGAATAGAAGAAAAAATACTTCGAATTTTGAAGTGTTTTTTTGGCTACTTCGACCATCGACTACGACTTCGAAATGAAGGATTCAAATTAAAAATTGTTCGACTATTCGACCATTCGATATTCGAAGTACTGTCTCTTTAAGAAAAAACGTCGACCCCCTAGTTCGCCACCTAAAAGCTACCGAAGCCCAATGTTAGCCTATAGGGAAGGTCCCCATAGGCTTGGCTAAGTTTTTTTGGTCGAAGGATAATCCTTCGATCGTTGGATTAAAATCCTTCGAATCGTACGATTCAAAGGATTTAATTGTTCGATCGAACGATTATTCCTTCGATCGTTCGATTGAAGTATTTGCACAAAATCCTTCGACTTCGATATTCGAAGTCGGAGGATTTTCATTCCCAGTCGAATATCGAGGGTTAATTAACCCTCGATATTCGACCCTTGATGAATTTGCCCCCTAATGTTCTGTAGGAGCTAAGATAATGTAAACTGGGAGTTTTGAGGTCATTTTTCAAAAATGTCAAAAAAACTTATAAAAACTGTAACTTTAGGAAGGCGTTGTGGCAGGGAAGTTTGGAATAGAAAGACATCTTATTTTGTATTTGTCAGAACCTGTTCTTTCCAAAAATGTATAGTTTTTTGGGGGTAAACCCACTGTTAGTGGAGTTTCTGGCCTAGAAATCAGAAGTATTCAGGTTTCTGGAGCAGCACTTTGGAAATGTGGTAGACAAATCAGAAATCGCCATAAAACTATACATATTTGATATGGTGTGCTCTGGAGACCTTTTCAAATCAGTTGTAATTTTATGCATAAAATAAATTATGTTTCTACTATATGTTTATATTATGGAAAATTATTTTTCTTCAGTTTGACAGTTAGAAACATAGCACGAAAATGTACAATCTTTTAATACTTACAACTTATTGAAAGTGAATGGAAGTAAAGATACATAATGTAATCATATTATTTATGTGCTAAATCAAAGTTTTTTCAGCTGTCTCCCCTGACCAGGACTAGTCCTCATGCAAAACACTTTCTTATGCTAATTGTGCTGGTCTCTGAGCTGCCATGTACCAATAATTATTTACTAACCCATCTCAGCCTTATACGGAGACATTTATAAGAGATATCTACTCAGTATCTTAGTACCTTAGGTCCCTAAGCTCTATAACTGGCAGCAGCACAGTGCACATGCAGTGATTAAGCATAAAAGAAAATGAAGACCAACAGGGGCACCTTAGGAGGCATAGATCTTAAAACAAAAAGTGTATATGCAGAGTGCCATATCCTCAGCTATCTTACAAGCTAGAAAAACAATAAGGAAAATAATGAACATATAGCATATCAACTGTGATACCAAAACTAGTATAGAACCCCATCATATGTACCTCATAGAGCCAAAACTCTTGAACATAAAATGCAAGTACAATTTTAGCTGCAAGACTCCAAAAGGTAGTGGAGTACATAAGCCATGTCAGCCAACCTAGAATTATTCCACAGTGCTTGAGGAACATTAATCTTTGCAGTTAGCCGCTCTTGATTACTAAGTAGGAGGTAATTTGGTCTCAGAATCCTGTGGCACAATTCAGAGACAACAGAATCCCTCCCCCCTTTTTTCAATGGCCAAAAGGACTAGGAAGGGGGTGACAACCCCCCTCCTTGCCTTTCCCCAGTCTTCCTTTGGTTTGGCCATCCAGGAATAACAATCCCAACAAATCAAGGAATCTACAGCACAGCCACTGAGAACATAGCTCTATTCGCAGATGGGAAGGGGGGGGGGATATTTTACTATATAACCTTCATATATCCCAATTTGCTGCCCAGGTCTCCAATTTAGTCAAATCTCTCTATAGCAGCAACATCCTGCACAGACCTTATCGCCTAAATGTGCTTAATAAAAAAAAATATAATTCTAAGCAACTTTCCAATATACAACTACACAAAATGTTCAGGGCTTTTACGTTTATTTGTAAAAACAATTGCTATTGAAAGCAGCATTTGCTAAATTCCTGGTGGTTACTTTGTAAATAATGTTGCAAAAGTCTTTGTTTCTTAGTAAAGACAGACCTGTTAATCAGCTGGCTTATCTTACATTGTTTCAAAAGTCAGAGTCATCAGGACAGAGGCTAGAAAGGGACAAACACTACTTTCAATAGTAATACGTATAGAGATAAAATCTGTATAAAATTTGTAATGAATGTATTTTACAAGGGTTCTTAGAATGATGTTTTCTTTAATCAGGCAAAAATATTTTTGGGGTTTACATTCTCTTTAATTACAAAATGTGCAATGATGTCCATAAGAAACTAATTATATTTAATGCTCTCAGGAAAGCTGATTAGAAATCTCCATTGACAGGTCAAGACGATCCTTTAACAATTATTTCCTCACCTGAGTGACGTACTGAGCAGGTAGAACTGCATAACCTACATTTCCAGTTCCTGGTGCGGAGGTTAACACAGCGCCAGCAGGGAGGTTGGTAAGGCTGGGCTGTATTTGTGCTAGTGGTGTAGCTGGCATAAGAAGCCGCTGCTGTGGCTGGCTTGTAGTGACGATTTGGGAAGCTGCATTGGGCTTGGGAACAACCTGAAAAGGTAACGAACTTGAATGAACATATCCAAAAATAAACATGCATCAATGGTATACATGTGTCCAGGATAAAGCAAAAATTATGTGGCTAAAAAAAAGCTGATGTAAAAAAAATTGTCTTAAAGCAAAAAATTTATAAAGCAAACAAACATTCTCATTTAACCCATAAATTAGATTGAACATGCAGGTTTGACTTTGACTTACTTGTTTGACAGTCTGTGCTGGAATAATGGGAATTGACATCCTCACAGGTGTTGCATTAACGACCACTGGTTTTGCTACAGTTATGAGAGTAAGGGAGAGAGAGATATGAAAGAAGCACTACAGCTTTGTGATTACTCGTCAGATACTGGACCGAATCTAGATTTAACAGTTGGTATAAAGAGGGACATTTTAGAACTTGCTAGATTTTTCTGGGTTGACACTACACACTGGCTCCTAAACCGCGTCCCCAAACAGGTTTATTTTGTAGAAAACCCATAAACACTGTATAAATATACACAGTTACAAAGGGTTGAAAAAACACAAAGCCCATCAAGTTCAACCCCTCCAAATGAAAACCCAGCATCCATACACACACCCCTCCATACTTTCACATAAATGATATATACCCATACCTATACTAACTAGAGATTAGTTATCACAATAGCCTTTGTCTATCCAAAAAAATCATCATGTTCATTATTTTCTAGTAGAGTTAAGGTATGAAGAGCCAAATTTTGGAAAGATCCATTATCCAGCAAACCACAAGTTCTGCACATTTTGGCCCCATACCTGTATTATTATACTGAAAGGGGTTGGTTCACCTTCCAACACTTTTTTTCAGTTCAGTTGGTTTAAGAAATAAAGACTTTTTCCAATTACTTTCTGTTTTCTGTGTGACTGTTTTTCTAATATTGAAGTGTAAAGCTCTGGGAGAGGGGGGCGCCGACTATTCTAAATTGATACATACATAGTTGATAAATTTCTTATATTTGTCCCTGCTGAGCAGAATCTCTGGGTTTCATTAAAGGCTGCTGTTAGAATTGATACAATAGTTGCTGATACTCCAGAGATGCTGCTGAGATATGTATCAACTAAATGTTGCAAAATGTTAACATTTCAGAGTCTGCACTTGAATTACTGAGCTGCCAGACTTTAAAACACCAGAGACAGGGACATTAAACATTGATATTGGAAAAACTGTAAAAAATAAAAAATGGAAAACAAAATTTACAAAAATATTTCTAGAGAGCAAGCTGAAAACAACTCATCAGTTCCTCATTTTCTATATTTGCCACTTATTATAAGTGAGCCATAACACAGTTATATTAAAACAGGTCCTGCCAGCATCTATAGTAAAAAAGAACAGGGATGGGTGGGTTGAAATACTTGAAGCCATGAAGCCATGTTGGTCTGTCAGGAGCATGCCGTAACAGCAGATGCCACACACCTTGCTGAAGAGGTCGCGTGCTGGTGCTTGGGTTCTGGCTGGATGGTGTGGTATTGCTGGCTGTAGATGCTGTAACAAGCCGGACATAATGAAATTTACTCCCGGGCACCTGGATCTGCTGAACATTTGGAGCAGCAGCAAGAGGAATAATGGTCTTAAACTGAGGTGTGTTGACGCCGCCAACAGCTATTGTCTGAACAGCTGGCTTTACACCCTGAAAGTCAAACACAGAAAGCAATATATCAGAGTTGTATTTACAATACAAAACAACTGATTTAATAAGTAAAAACATATATCACACATTTACACCAATTTACAGTTTATAGATTACATCTCAAAGAAAGTATGGCATCAAGCAAAAATTGATATTAGAGGCCTCTTGGGTTGCTCATGTGTGCCATACCAAGAACACCAATATTTCTGCTAAAACAGCAATATTTATCAATTTTATGGAGCATTTGGAACCTCTCTGTGCTGACCTTTTTATTTATATTTTTTAAAGCTACGCCCCCCCACCCCTTTCTTTGCATACACATTCTCTTTACTTGCCAAGTAATCCAATTGTATGGCACGTAACTACGACATTCTAGAACTGCACGCGTGGCTACTTAATCCTATGATCACGTTTGGAACACAACTAAGTGTACCAGCCTAGCTTCAACTAACAGCCTTAGGTTCACAGAGCAGCATTGACTGTGAATGGGGAAATTAGAATTGCTGCAACTTGAATCACAGTCATGGGGTCAACCCAAATGAAAAGGCGATATAACAACAGCATTAACTTTGAATGGGGAAAATTAAACTGCTGCCATTCTCACATGTTTGATGCCAGTGTCCCCAAACTTTTCCCAGTTAAGTCACTGGGGGACTAAGGTTAAAAGTCCAAAAAAGTGGATAGAGCCAACAAGAGCCAATCAGATTTCATAGAGTGAGTTCACATGTTTTTTCAAACCAACATGAAGTTTGTTCTCAAACTTCCCTTTCTAGTTATTATTCTTAGTACCCCCCATTTTCTAAACACTACTCCTCCTACAGTTTCAGTGGTACAACACCCAAACTCTCCACACTTCTTTGACCTACAGCGGAGCAGGTTGCTTGACCTTTTCTAAGTGATCCCAACCTCCATCTTTTTAGGACAGCACTCCAAACACTCCAATTTTTTTTTTATTGACTTTTGTAATATCTCATATCCCATAGCTGAGAGTTAACAGTGACTCTGGGCTCAGGGCAGTGTACACTATAAACACAGATGGCACAGTGCACCATGCACTTGTATTTTTTGCAATTTTTGGATTAGTAAACGGTTTAATTACACATTAGAAACAACATCAGTTGGAGTGTAAAATCCCTTAGCTATAGTGTCACTTTTGATACACACTATGCCCTGCCCCAATAGAACAACATACATTGTGGTTGCTATGGTCTAGACATAGCAACACATATAGCGTATTGGTTATGATGAATATAAGATGCTTGTTAGTGTCACCAGTGAGCCATATATTGATTTAGTTAATGCACCGCACTTTATGAGTAAAATAACAGTAATGGTAAAATGAAAGTAATGGGATTAAGAAGGTTGCATAAGGATTTGACTGAGGTCAATTGCAGTGTTTCAATATGGCCTGAATACAGAGAGTGTTTTGAGGTGTTGACAGGGGGAATTGGGGAATTATAGACCTTTCCAGTAACAAAATAAATAAAGGTTATGTATTGTTTTAACAGCTTTTTAAAAGTATGGGAGACACATTGTGATAAATATTTTCTCAATTTAGTGATACATATGTATCATGAATAACATTATAGGCTTAGGCCACAGGAATGTTTAAGTAGCTGGATATAGAAAGTTACTATGTGTCTTGTTTTTAATGTGTGTAGAATGAATTGTTACTAGATTGATATAATAACTATGGCATATACCGTGTCTAATTTTTAACTTGGGTTTGTGATGAATTGTTGGCAATGTATGTTTTATTGTGGGATGTGTAATTAGTGACTGTGTAATGATGATCAGGTGAAACTGTTCCAGCTGCTGTTTCCCGCCAGTGTGTACAGTGTGTAACACTTCTTCCAGCCTTCCTATTGTACCAAGGTGAACCCCATCAATGTCCTCTCCCTTCTAACCTTCCTCTCAATCCTATCTCTGACACCTCAGTGCCAGGAATTGACATTTATTGTGATGGTTCGTCTTACCATGAACAAGGTAAAGCATACACAGGTTTTGCTGAAATGTTTCCAGAAGCGGTATATATGAGGTCATGTAAGATACATTCTGCACAATATGCTGAATTAGCAGTGATTGCATGTATTCTGGAAAAATGCCCAGACCGGGGTTAATATTCACAGTGACACTGCTTATGTAGCAAATACATTAACAATGCTGCCTTTATATGTTGTAAATGGGTTCAGGTCCAAAGACAGTAAACTTCTAGTGCATGCCAGTTTGTTAAGCTACATATGGAACTTGCTGAACAAGAGGAATACCCTTTGTGCTATTATTAAGGTCAGAGGTCATTCAAAAGGGTCAATCCACTCTGAGAGAAACAGCCAGGCGGTTCAGTGTGCAAAAAGGGCAGCCAAATATTCTGAGATATGGGAACCCCCTAGTCTTCCTGAGGTTTCTACACTTAAAGCAACCACCCCAAGTGATTTGGTATTGCTTCAAAAGTCTTACACACCCTAGGAGATTGTGATAGAATGGCATTTAGCAGGCAAACCAGCTCCTATGCCTACAGCATCGGCTGAATCAACTATTTAAGCCTCAAACTAGTCTAGTGAACCATTGCTATGTGTTGCCAGGATGTAAGTTTTTCTGTTGTGTGTGTTCCCCCTGATTGTGCAGATGAATTCTTCCAAATTTTTCATGCACACCCAGTTGGAGGTCATTATTCAGCAGATAGAACCTTATAAAAGTTGATGAATTCTGTATGGTGGCCTACTATAAGAAAGGATGTGAAGTTAAAATGTTCCAAATATTTACCCTGTCTGCAGTTAACCCTGCATCCTCTACTAATAAGACATTGTTAAGGTCTGCACCTCCTCCCGATGGGTCATGGTCGCACATACAGATCGATTTTATTGGCCCCTCCCGAAAACTCCAGGTTGTTACTCTAATTGTTTAGTGGTTATTGATATTTTTAGCAAATGGATTGAAGCATTCCCAACTTAAAATCAGAATGCTCTTACCACAGCTAAGGTATTGCTTTTTGAATTATTCTCAAGATGGGGGCTGCCTCATGTTGTAGCCAGTGATAGAGGCCCAGCATTCACAGAAAAAATATTCCAACAGCTACAGAAATTGCTGGATATTAAGCATGAATTGCATATTGCTTACCATCCGCAGAGGAAACCGCACAAAACAACAATTTTAACTAAATTCTGCTCAGGAAAACCTACAGGCTGGAAAGACATGCTACCATTGTGTTAAATGGCCATGGGCTACTGGAGTGAGCCCCTATCAAGTAATGACAGGGAAATTAATGCGTATGCCAGGTCATTTGTTGTTACCCATTACAACTTCCGTCACAAGGTGCCGCCACAGAGTCTTGGGTTGAGAAAATGGCAGAGTATATTCAAGAAGTTAATATGTTTGTGGCTCAGAATACTGGTCACTCTAAAAATCAGATCAAGAAATATTTTGATGAAAAGGGGAAACCCTTTGAATATAATGTTGGAGATTCTATAATGGTACATGATTTTGGGAAAAAGGAACATTCCTTTACTCCATCTTGGAGAGGTCCCTTTAAAGGGGACATATAGAATACATTTTCACAATGCAATGTAAAATAGAAGAAAGTGTTTTTATTTCAATACCTTTTGCATCAAAAACGTCTGTATTAGCTTGAAAACTGTTCTTAGCCCTCCCATTTGCAACTTCCTGTCTCAGACTCTCTTAGGGCTATTCCACACGGGGAGATAGCGACGCGTTTGCGGCGACAAAGCGCCGCGACAGTCGCCGCGACCGGCGCAGGCGACAGTTTTGTATGGGCGCCTATGTAAAAACGCCTGTGCTAACCACACGAGGCGATGCGCTTTTCAACAGTCGCCTGAAAATGCCTCGCCAGGCTTTTTCAGGCGACTGTTGAAAAGCGCATCGCCTCGTGTGGTTAGCACAGGCGTTTTTACATAGGCGCCCATACAAAACTGTCGCCTGCGCCGGTCGCGGCGCTTTGTCGCCGCGACCGCAAACGCGTCGCTATCTCCCCGTGTGGACTAGCCCTTAAGTATCTGAGCTGCAGCCTACCGCTCTTTCTGTATAAGCTATAGAGCAGGAGCCAATGAGGGAGGAGTGGGCGAGTCTGTGATGTCTCTCTCAGTCCTTCCCTGTAGACATCTGTTAACCCTTACTGCTGGTGTTCCCTTCCCTGATCCTTTCTCTCCCTCTCTGTCCTATTTATTTAACCCCCTCTCTGCCCTGTTTGTTTTCCTCCCCCTCCCCTCACTGCTTGTTCCTTTCTCTTGCCCTGCAATAATTGTGGAAAAGAAAGAAAAGAAAATTTCTGTATAAATAATACATAATCTGCTGCTAAATGTATTTTATTCTCAATCTCGATCAACTATCTCAATCAAGTAATTAACATGTCCAAACTACTGATTTACTATCCATGAATTTCATTTGATTATGTTTCACTAATAATACTAATTAACTGTCTTAATATAAACTAATGCACTTTGTCAATACTGATCACATTTTAAAAATTTAATTGTTATACTTTTTCATGAATTTTTTGTTCTTTCATATGTGTGAATTAAAGATGATCAATTTGCAAATCTGTATGTGGTTTGAACTTTGAATCAGGTGCCTAGAGAACTATTAAATTAATTTTCAAATAATTATAGACTCAATACCGAGTGCAAATCTGGAGATACTTTTTTGATAATCATTATATGGTATACAATTCCATCAGCTGCATTTATTCTATTGCAACTCCCTGCACCTTATTAAAAATTGTTCCATAACAGCTGCATTTCTCCTTGCAACTCCCTGCACCTGATCATAAATTATCCCAGAACAGCTGCATTTATTCCCTTGCAACTCCCTGCACCTCCCTATAAATTGTTCCATAACAGCTGTAATTCCTCTTGCACCTCCCTATAAATTGTTCCATAACAGCTGCATTTCCCCTTGCAACTCCCTGCACCTGATCAAAAATTATCCCAGAACAGCTGCGATTATTCCCTTGCAACTTCCTATAAATTGTTCCATAACAGCTGTATTTCCTCTTGCACCTCCCTATAAATTGTTCCATAACAGCTGCATTTCCCCTTGCAACTCCCTGCACCTGATCAAAAATTATCCCAGAGCAGCTGTATTTATTCCCTTGCAACTCCCTGCACCTCCCTATAAATTGTTCCATAACAGCTGCATTTCCCCTTGCAACTCCCTGCACCTCCCTATAAATTGTTCCATAACATCTGCATTTCCCCTTGCAACTCCCTGCACCTCCCTATAAATTGTTCCACAACAGCTGCATTTCCCCTTGCAACTCCCTGCACCTGATCATAAATTGTTACACAACAGCTGCATTTCCCTTGCAAATCCCTGCACCTGATCATAAACTGTTCCACAACACTTGTATTTACTCTTATAACTCCCTGCACCCGATCATAAACTGCTCCACAAGAGCTGCATTTTACCTTGCAACTCCCTGCACCTGGTCATAAATTGTTCCAGAACAGCTGCAATTTACCTTGCAACTCCCTGCACCTGATTATAAACTGTCCCACAACAGCTGCATTTTACTCTGCAACTCCCTGCACCTGATTATAAATTGTTCCATAACAGCTGCACTTCCCCTTGCAACTCCCTGCACCTGATTATAAACTGTCCCACAACAGCTGTATTTCCCCTTACAACTCCCTGCACCTGATCATAAACTGCTCCACAACAGCTGTATTTCCCCTTACAACTCCCTGCACCTGATCATAAACTGCTCCACAACAGCTGCATTTCTCCTTGCAACTCCCTGCACCTCATTAAAAATTGTTCCAGAGCAGCTGCATTTTACCTTGCAACTCCCTGCACCTGGTCATAAATTGTTCCAGAACAGCTGCAATTTACCTTGCAACTCCCTGCACCTAATTATAAACAGTTCCACAACAGCTGCATTTTACCCTGCAACTCCCTGCACCTGATTATAAATTGTTCCATAACAGCTGCACTTCCCCTTGCAACTCCCTGCACCTGGTCATAAAATTGTTCCAGAACAGCTGCAATTTACCTTGCAACTCCCTGCACCTGATTATAAACTGTCCCTCAACAGCTGCATTTTACCCTGCAACTCCCTGCACCTGATTATAAATTGTTCCACAACAGCTGCATTTTCCCTTGCAACTCCCTGCACCTGATTATAAATTATTTCAGAACAGCTGCATGTTACCTTGCAACTCCCTGCACATGGTCATAAATTGTTCCAGAACAGCTGCATTTCTCCTTGCAACTCCCTGCACCTCATTAAAAATTGTTCCAGAGCAGCTGCATTTTACCTTGCAACTCCCTGCACCTGGTCATAAATTGTTCCAGAACAGCTGCAATTTACCTTGCAACTCCCTGCACCTAATTATAAACAGTTCCACAACAGCTGCATTTTACCCTGCAACTCCCTGCACCTGATTATAAATTGTTCCATAACAGCTGCACTTCCCCTTGCAACTCCCTGCACCTGGTCATAAAATTGTTCCAGAACAGCTGCAATTTACCTTGCAACTCCCTGCACCTGATTATAAACTGTCCCTCAACAGCTGCATTTTACCCTGCAACTCCCTGCACCTGATTATAAATTGTTCCACAACAGCTGCATTTTCCCTTGCAACTCCCTGCACCTGATTATAAATTATTTCAGAACAGCTGCATGTTACCTTGCAACTCCCTGCACATGGTCATAAATTGTTCCAGAACAGCTGCATTTCCCCTTGCAACTCCCTGCACCTGGTCATAAACTGCTCCACAACAGCTGCATTCCCCTTGCAACTCCCTGCACCTGGTCATAAATTGTTCCAGAACAGCTGCATTTCCCCTTGCAACTCCCTGCACCTGGTCATAAAATGTTCCAGAACAGCTGCATTTACTCCCTTGCAACTCACTGCACCTGATCATATATGAAAATGAAGGAAAACAAAGCTACAGCTGCTGTTCTGCAATAGCGTAACAGTGAATACTAATGGACACTGTTTGTATAAGTTTTATAATGTAATAGAGGCAGAGAGTTGCACAGTGTATAACAATATATAATACACAAAAGCCATGAATATCTTGTAAATTATATCCTTATAAACGGTGAGTTCTGATGTCATCAGTTATAAACGGTGAGTTCTGATGTCATTTCTGTCACATGACTCACTAAAATGTGTGTATTATAATAAATAAAGTACCCCCAGTTGTAAAATATGAGGATATTAGAAGTTACCTCGGAGTTCCATGACCTGTATAAAGACACTAGGCCTTCGGCCTCGTACTTTTATATGGTCATGGAACTCCTCGGTAACTTATAATATCCTTATAATACACAAAAGCCATGAATATCTTGTAAATTATATCCTTATAAACGGTGAGTTCTGATGTCATTTCTGTCACGACTCACTGAAATTTGTGTATTATAATAAATAAAGTACCCCCAGAGAGGACAAAGAGGAGGAAGGAAAACAAACAACAAATACGAAAGGAACAAGATCAAAGACCAACAAGAAATACAGATAGGAAGAGATCAAGACATACAGGAGGATTTGGTAATCAATTTATCTGACTATGAACTGTCTAATGATGAAAGGACGGTATTAAATAAGGGTCTGACTTTCTGCCCCTCTAACCATTTTTCCTTAACAGAAACCATTATCGATGTGAATACATTAGTGAGATCTCTAGCTTTAAAAAGATTTTTTCATGCACATGACAAGGATACCGAATTACAGTTAACGGATGGTCCAGATAGCAATTTCTTAACTCAAGATGTACTAGAGGCCATAGAACAATTAGATCTGGAAAATGGTACTGATAATATGTACACACTGGGTGAGACAGAAATTGTAGAAAATACTAAAATAATGCATACTGATTTAAAGGTAAAATCACATTTCAACCCCATTATACATCAGGGATCCTTTGTAGAGAGATTTTATGACTTGGTAATCTCAGATTTGAAAAAACTATCTGATAAACGTGTGACTTCACACAAAAATAATTTAAGCAAACGTGAATACCAAGCAATAAACTCTCTCAAAACGAATAACAATATAGTTATAAGAAACTCGGACAAAGGGGGTTCTATAGTTATTTTAAATCGTGAATACTATGAGTCAGATATTAAACAACAACTAGGAGACACTAATAACTATGTCAAACTAGAGGGAGATCCGACATTATTATTCCAGAAAAAACTATATGATTTTTTACAATATGGTAGAACTGAATGTATATTAAATGATAATGAATTACAATATTTACAAGTGGAATATCCCAAGATCCCTATCTTTCACACTTTCCCGAAGGTACACAAAGACCAATATAGACCCAAAGGACGTCCGATAATTGCAGGTATTGGATCCCTGAATGAGAAACTGAGTGAATATGTCGACAAATTGATACAACCTATGGTAGTCAATTTGCCTTCATATCTGAGGGATAGTGGAGATGCAATTAGTAAATTAACTGATATAGAATGGAAAGAGGGGTACACTTGGGTCACAATGGACGTTTCAGCTTTATATTCATCTATATTACATCAAGATGGATTGCATGCTTTGTATTATTGGCTAGATGAGATGAAATTATACACCCCACAACAGAACCAGTACATACTTGATGCAGTAGACTATCTACTAAGACATAATTATTTTATGTTTGATGGTCAATATTACTTACAGAGGTGTGGTACAGCAATGGGGGCGAAGTTTGCCCCATCATATGCCAACCTCTTCATGGGGTGGTTTGAGACACATCACATACTCATTGAGAGCAATCCCTATGATAAATACATTAAAAGATACCATCGCTATATCGATGACTTGATCATCATTTGGGAGGGGGATAAACAACAACTAGAAAGCTTTGTAGATTACTGTAATACTAACAACAATAATATACAGTTTACATATAAGAGTGACCAATTAACAATGGATTTTCTGGACATACAATTTACAATCAAAGAGTCACGTATTCTTACTGATGTATATAGGAAAACTATAAGTAGAAATTCATTACTACACAGACATAGTAGTCATCCAGAACCACTGCTGAGAGGTGTACCGACTGGGCAGTTCATCAGGTTGAGAAGGAACTGCACCACTTGGGACACCTTTCACCAGAGATCAATGGAACTCTGGGATAGACTCATATCTAGGGGCTATGAAACAGATTGCGTCAAGAAAGCCTATGAAAATGCAATAATGAAAAATAGAACTGATTTGTTAATAACATCAAAAAATCATAGACACAAACAAAAAGACCCAAGGGTGAGATTTATAACAACATTTAGTACAGAGGCCAAACAAATACAAAGTATAATTCACAAACATTGGTCTATACTACATGGTGATCCTATTCTATCTAATATGGACCTTAAGAGACCACAAATAGTATACAGAAGTAGCCCTAACCTGAGGGATAAAGTGGCACCAAGTATGTTACCAGATATTAATAAGGCGGATAACAGCAATTGGATGAGAGTCGTGGGCACCTATAAATGTGGAGCGAATATATGCAAGTGCTGCCGCTTTATTAATAAATCTGATCAATTTCAGAGTACAGATACACAAAAATGCTATAAAAATAGGATGTATGCAAATTGTAAAACCATGAATGCTATATACCTAGCCACATGCAAATGTGGACTACAATATGTAGGCAAAACTACTAGGAGACTAAAAGATCGTGTCTTGGAACACCTGGCATGCATAAATAGGAGGGACGTTTCATCTGCAATAGCTGAGCATGTAATAGATAAACATCAGGCGATAGAACAATATGTAACTTTTCAAGTAATTGAATCTATCAAACTGGGTAAGAGAAAAGGTGATATAGAGAAAAAACTAACAAAGATTGAGTTTCATTGGATATTAACTTTGAATACTGCTAAACCAAAAGGACTTAATAAAGAAGGGGATATAAAGTATTTCATAAGATAGTTATGTGTGTTTGATCTTCGCATAGTAACTCTATTATCATTATGAGGGAACTAGTCTGCGACACATTTTCACAAAATATTATTATTTGGGACCCCCCTACATTTCCTAGGCACTTCGATAAATTTATACCAATAATTATTCTAAATATTGACTGCAATCATTTCCTTTCATGCGATAATATCATTGGCTCAAACTAGTCTAATATTGTGAATCTCTGAATACATTTTGTCTATCAATCAGAACTAAACAGTATATAAAAAACTATCTTTTAAAAAATATTGAGAAATAAAAATTAAACGAATGATTTACTGCATGACAATTAATGGATTGCCTATTTCTAGTTTTTACCTGGCCGATATATACAGAAAATATAAAATAAAAAAATGAAAGTGAATTTATATATAAAAATATAACCAGATATATATAAAATTATGTTTATTAAAGCAGAAAAATATAAAAGATCTTCAAATATAAGTTTCTTGCTCTACCAATGACTTTAAGTACTAAATAACAGTTAAGAAGTTACAAATGTTTCCTTTTGCTGATAAAAGTGACAGTAAAGAAATAGATTAAATAGATACATGAATATATACAAAGAAATGTAACTTTATACAACATAGTAACATAATCAGCCCTCGTAGGAAATATATTTGTTTTTATAGCCATATTTAAGTGCATTTAATGTTTTTTAATTATAACAATAAATATACAGTTTACTATAATATTGTGATCTGAACAAGGGGATAGGAAGAATATAGATGTTTCATACTATTTTTATTTACCTGAAAATATTTAAAAATAACTGTTTTCACATGTTTTGCCACATTTATTCAATTATTTGATTATGTACATTATAATATTAACACAATATTTCATGCTTTATTTTTAAACTGCTGTTTGTTTTAAGATATTATATAAATATACAAGAGCAACATGCACCTTTTATAGTAACGTTTTTAGATAAGAATGCTAATCACTTTGACAATTTAAATGCACCTGTACCTCTAACACATTAGCTATTTAAGTCTTGAGTCATGTGATGTTTGATGACTCTGAGGAAGTGCCGGGAGATCCGGCAAGAAACGCGTAAGTCAATCAGCCCTGCACACCCACCGCTGTAAATCCCAACCATGTGTGTGTTGAAATAAAGCCTACCTTTTGCACCGATGCTGTAGTCTGCTAATCATGTCCTGGAACAGCGCCGAAAGTGATGAGATTATCGAGTGCTTTGTATTGAATACCGGCGGGAAGTAGCTGGCGTCTCACACAGGCTGCGACCAGGAGGACACAGCGAGACTGGGTGAGCTCCGATGCGGATCGCATCATTCTCTATATAATTATCTGTACCCCCAGTTGTTACCTACCCTCGGAGTTCCATGACCTGTATAAAAACACTCGGCCTTCTGCCTCGTATTTTTATATGGTCATGAAACTCCTCGGTAACTTATAACATCCTTATATTTTACAAGAGGGGGTACTTTATTCACTATATATTTTACAAGAGGGGTACTTTATTCACTATATTATGGACTATAGATTATGTCCAGGTACATGTGTGACTGATGCCTATTTGCTGTGGAACACAGGACAATACAGTACTTTAAATAAAAGAAAATATTATTATTATTACATTACTATTACAGTTTGTATTAACCTTCACATCTATTGATTAATGTTGAGCATTTCAGGGACGTTGTTATAAGTGAATGATCAGGCAGCAGCATAAGACAGTTATGTGCAGGCACAGGACAGAGGGTGGGAGGGGAGGGGTTTGGCTGCTACAGCTCAGGAGTTCAGCCTGTCAGTCAGTGCTGTGACCACTTCCTGTGAGAGAATGAACAGACACTCCCACTCTTCATTTCAGCCTAGCTTCTGACCTGAGAGGTTCACACTGCAGCTCTGATATAAGGAGGTAAAATGCTTTCAAAACGTTTTTCTTTCTGCATCATTACATGTTTTGAGGAAGGATGTGCAATATATCTGAATATGAAGTGTTATATGAAATGTCCCCTTTAACATTATAGACAAAGCAAGTCCATCTGTTTATCAAATTAAGATGACTTAAGCAAGAGTCAAACCAATCATAATGTGGTACCATATTAACAAATGAAAAAGTGCATAAGGCTTCATCTTTTAAGCTGGCCATAGACTCAGTTCGAGGATTCGTACGATTTTCGGAACGTGTGGAGAGAGTCCAGACATTTTTCATCCGGCGGAGATCAGTCGTTTGGTCGATCGGACAGGTTAGAAAACTTCTGTCAGCTGCCGATAATATCTCTGCATGTATTGCCGTTCGTACGATTTTCAGTGGGAGACTGTCACTAGCTTTGTCTACTATCGTACGATTGCTGTCAGGGGCAGAACATCGGCTGATCTGTTCCTTAACTACTTTATTTGGTCTAAATGGTAAGACTTTGATCTGAATGGTTAGTGGCAGGTCGGAAGATGGGAAAGTCCGATCGCACATTGATTCATACGATTGGATCTTTGCGTCTGTGGCCAGCTTTACAGAGAAAACAAACTCCACATCTCTGGAAAAAGATGCTGCGTATGAATCTGGGAGAGTAAGGAAAAGGGGATAACAACTTTGATCTATATTCTGAATCCTAAATACAGTCAATAAATTCATGATGTCATGGAAATTCATAAAACTAAACAAAGGACTAAACCAACAAAAGAAACAATACTAGAAATCATTTCAACAACATGATGGAATCTTTTTTTTTAACATGGACCCTTCTCCATACCTTGATCACATAACTTGGACTTCTATTTTTGAGAAACAGAACCGCTCAATGTACTGTCGGGAATATTGTTAATTAATAACAATATTAATTGGAGCTCTGTCACCAAAGGATTCTTCCACCCTCTGGGGGAGGGGGGATTTGTAAGAAATAAGCCTCACCAGGAAAATGTTATATGTATTTAATATTTTATGTGCGAATATCAATGTCAAATATTAATGTCAAAGAGACAGGTAAAAGGACACATGATGGGACAGGGAGTTGCCAAAACAGTTGTCTGATAACACTGCAGTCTCTGGGATCAAAAGAATAGTTATAGACAAAGACAGACCCGGGAAAGAGCCAGAGGCGTCAGGGTATTCAAGATAAACAGTTGGCCCTGAGGTGGTGATATGTGACTTAACAGTTTCATCATAATGTGTAAATGAAGGCTAACTACAAGTTCTCTTAAACAGTACACCACACTGGAGTCACGATACTGTAATGGAAAGTGAGGAACTTACCCCACGGGACATCCAAGATGGCGACCTCCTGCTCCACCATGCGGTTCTTCCTGATCGTAATATGACTGCGTCTGGAACGTGTCGCCCCAGGATTGGTCGCCGGCGACGGAATGGACGCCGGCGTCAGAATGTGCGTCGGCGTCAGGACGCCAACGTGAGGATGCCGGCGTCGGTGTCATGACGTCACCGCGTCAAGTTTTGGCGCCAACCTTGGACTATTTATTCTCAATTGCCCTTTCTGTCCTTGCCCAATTATAGGTCTATCTCGTATAGTTCCTGGGTGCGATTTCTTGTTATTCTGATTTTCCGTGTACCGACTTCTGCTAGTTTAACGATTCTGATCCTTGCTGCCTGTATTGACCATTTGCCTGATTACGACTATTCTCCTGATAAATCCTTTTGTACCGAGAACGTGGTGTTGTTGTCTCCTCCTTGGTCCACACTACAAACAGAGCCTTCGGGCCCTGACAGTATAATTGGGCCATGGACCCTTCTGAGGAGCCTCCAGTTCCTACTGATGTCGGCAGAGCTGTTAGTGGATTGGCTTCTCGCATGCAGACCTACGAAGCCCAACAAACCCACTTCGGCCAGGCACTAGAAGCAATCCTGGAGAAATTGTCTGCCTTGTCTCCAGTGGTTCCAGTTCCTCTGCCTGTTCCTGCTACTCCGCTCCAGGTTTCCGAGCCTCGCATCCCTGCACCTCCTCTGTACAGCGGTGATCCGGAATCATGCCGTGGTTTCATTAACCAGTGTGAGATCCAATTCACCCTGCTTCCTGGTCAGTTTGTCTCGGAGCGAGCGAAGGTGGGCTATATCATCACCCGCCTGCAAGGGAAAGCTCTGGAGTGGGCTTCTCCTCTCTGGGAGAAGGAGGATCCGGTTATTGACGATGCCAAGGCCTTCATCCATGACCTTCGCACAGTGTTCGACGCTCCTGGTCGGGCTACCTCTGCCTCGGCTCGTTTATTTCAGCTGCAGCAAGGGACTCGTTCTGTTCCGGAATACGCCATCGAATTCCGCACTCGTGGCTGAAACTTCTTGGAATAATGATGGTTACCATGCTGCCTTCTATAACGGCCTGGCAATGCGCATCAAGAATGATCTTGTATCACGGGAGATTCCTTCTTGCTGGGAAGATCTTGTTGCGTTGGCTGTGAAAGTTGACACCAGACAAAGGGAGTTCCAAGTCGAACTTGACAGGGAACGCGCTAGGAAGTTTTCCAGGTTCCAACCCACCCTGGCTCCACGCTTCCAAAGACCCTTACTCTCCAGTCCGGCTTCCAACCTTCTTTCTCCGCCTTCTTTCTCTGCGGCATCTGCTACTTCTTCTTTACCTCCTGAAGAACCAATGCAGATTGGATGGGCACGTCTTTCCGAACGGGAGAAGCTCCGGAGAAGGGCTGCTGGGTTATGTCTCTACTGTGGGGGAAAAGCCCACTTCGCCCATGAATGCCCAGTGAAGCCGGGAAACTCCAGAACCTAGGTAAGATTGGGGAGACTTACCTGGGTGGAATTTTTCATCCTCCCCATTCCTCTGATCAACGTTTTCTCCTTCCTGTTCAAATCCAGTTCGGCTCCAAGAAGATCTCTTCTCAGGCCTTCCTCGATTCTGGTGCTGCAGGCAACTTCATGGATCGAGCCTTTGCTGATAACCATGCCATTCCGCTCCAACCGTTGGCAACCCCTCTTCGAGTCCTGGCGATTGATGATCGTCCTCTTTCTTCCGCCATCATCTCGCAGTCTACCCAGGAACTTTCCTTCAAGGTGGGCACTATGCATTTGGAAAGACTGTCTTTTCTTCTTATCGATTGCCCTTCTACACCTGTTGTCCTGGAATTGCCTTGGCTGTGTGTTCATAATCCGGTCATTGACTGGTCCATCTCACAAGTTTCCCGTTGGAGTCCATTTTGTGTACACAACTGTTTACCTGCTGCTCCAGTTGTCAAAGTTTCTTCAGTGTCTTCAAGTTCTTCTCTCCCTCCTGTGTACCAAGCCTTTGCCCATGTCTTTGATAAGAAGTCCGCTGAAACTCTCCCACCTCATCGTCCCTATGATTGCCCTATTGAACTTTTACCCGGCTCTTTGCCTCTCCGTGGCCGCACTTATCCGCTTTCTCCCTCCGAAACTTCTGCTATGAAGTCATATATCCAGGAGAATCTTCAAAGAGGTTTCATTTGTCCTTCTACTTCCCCTGCTGGAGCAGGGTTCTTCTTTGTTGAAAAGAAAGACGGTAGTTTGCGGCCCTGCATTGACTACAGGGGGTTGATAAGATCACCGTAAAGAACAGATATCCTCTTCATCTCATCTCTGAACTTTTTGATCAACTCAAGGGGGCTAGTTTCTTTACTAAGCTGGATCTACGTGGGGCCTACAATCTTATTCGGATCCGTGAGGGAGATGAATGGAAGACCGCTTTCAATACTCGCGATGGCCATTACGAGTATCTCGTCATGCCATTCGGTCTTTGCAATGCTCCTGCGGTCTTCCAAGAATAAGTCAATGACATTTTTCGTGATCTTTTGGGACAGTGTGTGGTCGTGTACTTAGACGACATTCTTATTTTTTCCAAAAACCTTTTTGATCATCGTTGCCAAGTGCGTGAAGTACTTTCCAGGTTGAGGAAAAATAATCTCTTCGTCAAATTGGAAAAATGCACCTTCGAAGTTTCTTCCATTCCTTTTCTTGGCTACATCATTTCTCCACAAGGTTTTAAGATGGATCCCGCCAAAGTTTCTGCAATTTTGGATTGGCCCCTTCCTACCAGCGTCAAGGCAGTTCAGAGATTTATTGGCTTCGCCAACTATTATAGACAATTTATCAAAAACTTTTCTTCCAAAATCCATCCAATTCTTGCTCTAATCCGTAAAGGGAATAAACCTCAACTCTGGCCCACTCAAGCTCTCGAAGCCTTCAAGACCCTCAAAGAAGCCTTTTCTTCTGCTCCAATTCTTAGACACCCTGAACCTCTACAACCCTTCTTCATTGAAGTCGATGCCTCTGATGTAGGAGCTGGAGCAGTTCTGTCTCAAAGATCTTCTTCTGACGGTACACTCCACCCTTGTGCTTTTTTCTCCAAAAAATTTTCTTCTCCAGAGCAGAACTACGATGTTGGCAATCGGGAGCTACTTGCCGTTAAGTTGGCCTTGGAAGAATGGAGACATCTGCTTGAAGGTTCTTCTATTCCGGTGACAATCTTTACTGACCACAAAAACCTTGAATTTATTCAATCCCTCAAGCGCCTCAATCCCCGGCAAGCCAGGTGGGCACTTTTCTCGTTTTAATTTTATTATCACCTTTCGTCCTGGCTCCAGAAACAGGAAGGCTGATGCTCTGTCCAGAAGCTTTGCTCCTGAAGATCTTGTACCCATTGTGCCCTTTACCAAGATTATTGCTGCCTTGTTTCCCTCCTGTGCCTCTCAGTTACTTTCTGGTCAGTCTTCGGCTCCTGTAGAGACTCCTCTTGGTGTTGCCTTTGTTCCATCACTTGGCGATGGATTTCATTGTCGATCTCCCTGTTTCGTCTGGTCACACTGTCATCTGGGTGGTGATCGACAGATTCAGCAAAATGGCTCACTTCACGCCTCTTCGGAAACTGCCTTCTGCTCCCGAACTCTCTGAACTTTTCATCAAACATATATTTCGTCTCCATGGTTTTCCTGCCGAGATTGTGTCTGATCGGGGTTCCCAGTTTATTTCCAAGTTCTGGAGATCTCTTTGCAAAGCTCTTAACATCTCTCTTCAATTTTCTTCTGCCTACCACCCACAGTCTAATGGAGCCGCAGAACGAGTCAATCAGGCCTTGGAACAGTTTCTTCGTTGTCATGTGTCCCTGTGCCAGGATGATTGGTCGGATCTTCTTCCCTGGGCTGAATTTGTCCACAACAACGCTCTGCATTCTTCTTCCCAGAAATCTCCCTTCTTCTGTGTTTATGGTCTCAATCCTTTGGCTTTTTCCCAGGATCTTCTTCTTACCAATGTGCCTGCGGCCAATGACCAAGCTGCTCACATGTTGGCTATTTGGCATGCTACTGCGGCAAACTTAGAGAAAAGTTCCTTGGTGCAGAAAAAGTTTGCTGATAAAAGAAGGATTTCTTCCCCTCCATATATTCCTGGTGATAAAGTTTTTCTTTCCACACGCAACATTAGTCTCAAGATTCCTACACCCAAGCTTGGTCCTAAATTCATCGGCCCCTTCCCTATCATCGAAATCATCAACCCTGTGGCTGTTCGTCTTCAACTTCCTCCTGAGCTGCGGATACCCAATGTTTTTCATGTTTCTCTGCTTAAACCTGCTGTGTCTTGCCCCTCTTCTTCTTCCTCTCCAGCTCCTGTTTTGGTTGACGAACATAAGGAATTCGAAGTCAAAAGAATCTTGGACTCTCGTATTTCTAGGGGCATTCTTCAATATCTTATCGAGTGGAAGGGGTTCGGTCCAGAGGAGTGTTCTTGGGTGAGAAGCTCGGACGTACATGCACCTGTCCTGGTTCGTAAGTTCCACAGACTTTTTCCTTCTTCCCCTAGCCTCGGTGGTCCTGAGGCCCCCCCTAAGGAGGGGGGTACTGTAATGGAAAGTGAGGAACTTACCCCACGGGACATCCAAGATGGCGACCTCCTGCTCCACCATGCGGTTCTTCCTGGTCGTAATATGACTGCGTCTGGAACGTGTCGCCCCAGGATTGGTCGCCGGCGACGGAATGGACGCCGGCGTCAGAATGTGCGTCGGCGTCAGGACGCCAACGTGAGGACGCCGGCGTCGGCGTCATGACGTCACCGCGTCAAGTTTTGGCGCCAACCTTGGACTATTTATTCTCAATTGTCCTTTCTGTCCTTGCCCAATTATAGGTCTATCTCGTATAGTTCCTGGGTGCGATTTCTTGTTATTCTGATTTTCCGTGTACCGACTTCTGCTTGTTTAACGATTCTGATCCTTGCTGCCTGTATTGACCATTTGCCTGATTACGACTATTCTCCTGATAAATCCTTTTGTACCGCGAACTTGGTGTTGTTGTCTCCTCCTTGGTCCACACTACAAACAGAGCCTTCGGGCCCTGACAGATACAAACTCAAAATACTCAAAACTAAGGAACAGAGGCCATTCCTCTATTTTTTTGAGCTCTTGCTGGTGGCGGTAATTACTAAAATTAGGGATGCACCGAATCCAGGATTCGGTTCGGTATTTGGCCAGGATTCGGCAATTTTCAGCAGGATTCTAATTCGGCCGAATTCTTGTGCCTGGCCACACAGAATCCTTAAAATCATGTGATTTTTCGTCATAAAAAAAAGTAACATTCTTTTTAGCCACGCACCCTCCCCCTCAGAGATTTGCTTATGCAAATTAGGGTTTGGATTCGGTTCAGCCGAATCTTTCACAAAGGATTCGGGGGTTCGGCCAAATCCAAAATAGTGGATTCGGTACATGCCTAGCTAAAATACTTAAATACATACAGACTGGACATACAAACTGCATTTTACAAATTCATCTGGGTCCACAAAAAGGCACAGGAACTCTAGCTCAATCCTTGTAACATCAACCAACAATGGAGGTTTGGGAGTACCCTTGCTTCAAAAATACTATCTCTGCCAAATCTGAGCTTGGTCACATTTCCATACTATAAATGGTCTGTCACTAAGCCACAATCTCTACTCCCATCGTTAATACACTTGACTCGTCTCTCCCTATGCATATGGAACAAATTGAAATCCATGCATGGACTAATATCTCCTCACTCCTTAAACCTTTAACTGCTGGCTGATTTGGTCACTTGCAAACATTTGCCAGACAGCTTTTGCTCTTTACTGGAGGGGCTTAAGGTTTATCCAAGTAAACAATATATTGTTTTTTTCAGAACAACCTAAACTTTCAAAATATGCTGGAATGTTGATGTCATTTTACTTCTGTACTAAGTTATAAAGCTACTTTTAAAAAATGGGAAAAAAATTATATTTTCCATAATATAAAACAGATATAGTGCATGAAATTACAACTGATTTGAAAAGGTCCAAGTCTCCAGAACACACCAATATCAAACAAGTGTAGTCTTATGGAGATTTTGGATTTGTATAGATCTAAGAAGAAATATTGTGAAGTTAATAGTTTGCGCCACTGTGCAGTGTATGTAACAAAACTTCTTACTGAAAAAGTTAAGTTTGCTTCAAAAGATGTTTTAAGTTTTAAGATTTTCTTAAAAGTGGTCAATATTCAGTTAAATAACAGTCTAAAAGAATATTACATTGAAAAAACATTTATTCTTATTTGTACTTTTTTTTTCCTCTTTGCAGCTTTTATTACATTCAACCCATAATAGCCTAAGTTTAGTCATTATAAACGCTCGCCTGCCAACTCAGTTTTTGCAATCTGATCCCCCTGAAAGCACACATTCAGACAAATTCAACAAGTCTTCCATTTCCTGATTACATTCCTTACAGTTGAAACAGACAGTTTAAACCTCTGCGATAGCTTTTTGTAGCCTTCCCCTAAACCATGATACTGGACAATTTTTGTTTTAAGATCTTTTTAGGTTGCTTTGATGATACCATGCTGTCACTCTTCAGAGGAGACTGAAGCACAACTTGCAATTGGCCACCTTAAATACCTTTTCTCATGATTGGACACACCTGCCTATGAAGTTCAAGGCTTAACAAGCTAATCCAACCAATTTGGTGTTGCCAGTAATCAGTATTGAACATTTACATGCATTCAAATTAGCAAAATGACAAGGGTACCCCATTTTACGTTTTTTTTATATTTGATTTAATTTCATACAACTGAATACTGCTTTACTAAAAATCTTTGTTCAGAAAACACCCCAGTACTCCTGGAAAATTAAAGACATACTACTTATCTTTTTTGTTGAAAGTGGAGTAAATTATTATGCAGGCTGAAAGGGCTTCCCAAACGTTTTCAAATGATTGTATTTATTGACAGTTAGATCCAATATATCTTATAGAGAGGGTTCCTTTCCTTTTTTTTAACAATTGTTTTACTGTGCAATCAGTCATCAAAATGTCATTTCAGTTACAGTTTACTGTACATTGCTTTTGTTAACAAGATTACTGCATTTTTATTGAATATAACCAATAAACAAACAAGTTGGTGTCTGTGTTTTTTTAAAGGTAAAATTTTATTGTTTTATAATACAGAAAAAAAAAAAAAAAAGTATATGCCGGAAATGCAATTGAGGTACCATTACAGAGCTTGAAATAAAACATGCACATATCAATTTGTTTAGTAATGTGATTGATACACTTCAAGAATTAAAACACATTTCAAACAGTCGTACAGTGAGATGTGAATGTTGCCTCCAAGATTTCTATCATCAACATATTGGACAGTGACTAGATAGAATCAAGGATTTCTGCCTTTTACAGTATAAATAAACACTTATTTTCATGTTCGGGAGCCCTGACCCCCAAGTCCCGCTTTCCCACCATGGACTCCATATTTTCTCAAATCTTTGCAGTGAGCCTCTGGCCAGAAAGGTGAGTTTAAAGGACTAGTAACATCAAAAAATGTTTTAGTACACATCAAAAAAAAAAAAAAAAAACCACCACAAATTATAATTTAAAATCACAAAGCCTTTATTAAGAAATAACTTACAGAAACTGCACTTCCTGTCCTGTACAGAAACAGCAACCATCGATGCTGGTGGGCTCGATTTCTCCTCCCTGGCTACTCTACTGACAGCGTGTGAAGGAGCAAGATGGATGCCTCATGCCTGCGATGCAGTGACTGCTCGGGCCCCCTCCCCCTTCTGCATTATAGATGAGAAGCGCCCACCTGGACACTGGAGGTAGTGGAGGCGGTGGAGGGAGCTGTAAATCAATGTTGGCAGCGGCAGCCGCTTCTCATCATCAGTCACTGGCCAGGATTTACAGCTCCCTCCACCGCCTCCACTACCACCGCTTCCTCCAGTGTCCAGGTGGGCGCTTCTCATCTATAGTGCAGGAGGAGGTGGCCCGAGCAGTCACTGCATCGCATCGCAGGCATGAGGCATCCATCTTGCTCCTTCACACACTGTCAGTAGAGTAGACAGGGAGGAGAAATCGAGCCCAGCAGCATCGATGGTCGCCCTTTCACTGTTTCTGTACAGGACAGGAAGTGCAGTTTCTGTAAGTTATTTCTTAATAAAGGCTTTGTGATTTTAAATTATAATTTGTGGTGGTGTTTTTTTTTTTTTTTGATGTGTACTAACGATTTTTTTTAAAAAATTTTTTTGATGTTACTGGTCCTTTAATGAGAGGCAGATTCTGATTCACCAACGTTATCCAGTTTTGTACCATGGGCAGTTGGGGACCCATCCATGCCATAGCAAATACTTTCTTAGCATAGTACAACAGTGTACGGTATCTAACTCTGGCATGATTAGCGTATATGATTTCATCTATGACTCCTAATATGCCACCTGTGGGGTCAGCAGCCTAGGGAAATCTAACTTATCCGCCAACATGGAGACTGGTGGGCACGACCAAGCCATGTGTAAAAAGGTGGCCCCTTCAGCCCCGCATCTATGGCATTTAGCAGTTGGGTTATTTCCCATGGCTTTTAATCGCACAGGGGTGATATAGAATTGATGAAGCCATTTAAATTGAACCAATTTGTCACGTATAGAATAGAGATGACTATAACCTCTATCCGTTGCTTCCTCCCACTCCTCGTTTTCGAGGTCTGGGATATCGGCTAGCCATTTTTGATATGCTGCCTAAACGGGGGGGGGGGGGCGGCATGTTTGTAGCAAGGTCTTATATAAGGTGGATGTAAGTTTAGTTATGGTAGGAGTGGTGTCTGTTTTAATTCGTCTTTAGAGAGCAGAGCAACCATTTACCATCTGCCTCAACTTCTAATAAAACAACATTAATTGATGTCTCCGATAACTAGTGTTACAGTAATTAACTGTCTATCATCCATAATTTCTATTGTTGTATGGGGGGGCATAATCCTATTATATTAGGTTGCTTCGATATATGCGGTATATTCGATATATCTATGGATCGTCATCTGTCCACAGGCCCCATACCTTATTAAAATTCTCTGTGCATCCTCTTCTCATGTATGCGAGTTTGTAAAGCGGTATATATTTTTCTATTAGCTGTTCCCACTTCTGTACTGTGGGCCCCTCCTCGACTTTCAGTCCATTACATCAGCTTTTTGGCATACAACAGTGTGTGTTGTGCCCTCTTTAGAGATACATCCTCTACCTGGTTCAGTAACAGTACTCTAGGCCCCATTGAGACAAGGTCAGTTTTAACACGAGATGCATGACTTTCTTCCAGAATGTGTGTACTAGTGGGCATTCCCCAAACTGCTGGGGAGTGTTGACACCTGGGACACTCAGGGCTAATTGTTGGGTTCATTTTATGTAGCCGCTGTGGGGTAAGATACAATCTGTGCAGATAGTTTCATTCTATCATTACTGCGGATTATTACATCAAAATTGGAGTCAAGAATGTCTATCTAGTTTTCCATTGTGACTTCAGGTATATCCTGTTGCCACTTTGTTTGTAGTTTATTCAATGAAGTACTGCAGGTTTGTAGCAATTGTGCAGAGAAGTGTGACAAAGGCTTGCACAGCACATGGTTATGTAACCCTATCTCTAACCTATTTGGTGTGGTATCCAATGACACACACTAAATTGGGACTCTATAGCATGTCTCCGTTGCAGGTATCTGAATAGCATTACATTTGGGAGTGCAAAATTTTGCTTTAGATCTTGGAAATTTAGTAGCTTGAGTGTGAGACATTTGAGATTGGAGAATACCTGGTTTTGAATAATTATCGGGGACTGTCTGAATATGTAATTTCATTTTGGTAGTATCATTGTGTTAAATAGATTTATCCCCCCTATCATTTAGGGCAGAATATTGAACTCTGTATTTTGTGTTGATGTGCAGCTTAGCTACGGGGGATTTATAATAGTGCTCATACCCATTTAGTGTATGTTGGATGTATTCCCACTATTCATTGTGGCCTACAAATACTCCCATTCCACAGAGTCAAAGGCTTTTTCATTATCCAAAGAGGTGACCACCCTGCTGCCCTGATTATCATGAGTTATGGAGATATTTGTAAACAGTTTTCTAATATTCATGTCTGTGGTGCACCCAGGCATAAAGCCGGTTTGGTCTGGAGAGATTATGTTAGAAAGTAGTGGTGCTAGGCGTATTGCCAATATCTTGGTATCTGCATTAATAAGTGCAATGGGTCTATATGAGGTAGATTGTAGTGGAGCTTTGCCAGATTTTAGTATCAGAATTATTAGTGTTTCTCTCATGGAGTCTGGCAATGGTACTCCCTCTAGCACCCCATTATACAGTTTTGTCAGGATAGGCTCAATTAACTTGACATGCTGCTTATACCACGCCATTGGTAAGCCTTCTGTGCCCGGGTCTTCCCTGATGGGAATGCCGCCATGGCCGTTTCTACCTCTGTTTGTGTGATTTCCCTGGCAAGCTCAGTAGCGGATTGCTACTCCAGTTCTGGTATGTTTATGTCCCTCAGGTAGTCCCTTATCTCGACAGGGGTGGTGCTCACCTTAGGGCTGTATAAGTCAGAGTAAAAATCTGTAAATCTGATTTTTTTCCCGGGGTGGAAACGGTTACCCCATTTGATCTAACTGCTGGGATTGCCATGCTAGCTGTGTTATCTTTTGCTTTGCTTGTTGGCTATCTTGCCATTGTTAAAGGGGTTGTTCACCTTTGTAACAAATTGACAAATCTAACAGTTCACATAAATAGAACAAACTTTTCCATAGAAATAGTTAACAGGAAAAGTACAGTTCAAGAGATATTCACCTCAAAAGTGTCCCTGTACTAATCCTTCAGTTCCACACAGACCCTGTGCTGGGAGGGGGTCACTGACCCCCAAAAACACTACAGTGTTCACTTCCTCTTCCTTATATGACATCACACATTGTACTGGCAGCTAACTTAACTCCTATTGGCTATGTCTGCTGTCAGTCTGCCACTGCTTCCTGTGCTGGGGAATTTGAGCAGCATTCAGGTACTGAAGAGAGACTGTTACAAGTTTGTGAGAGGGAGGGGGAGTGTGGGCTGTGTGCTGCAGAGACTTCAACTGTGCAGATGGGGGGATCAAGGTGCTTGGGACCAGGAGTTTTCTGGATAATGGATCTTTCCATAATTTGGATCTTCATACCTTAAGTCTACTAGAAAATCATGTAAACATTAAATAAACCCAATAGGCTGGTTTTGCTTCCAATAAGGATTAATTATATCTTAGTTGGGATCAAGTACAAGGTACAGGTGTGGCATCTGTTATACAGAATGCTTGCGACCTGGGGTCTTCCGGATAGCAGATCTTTCTGTAATTTGGATCTTAGTACTAGAAAATAGTGTAAACACGAAATAAAGCCAATAGGCTGGTTTTGCTTCCAATAAGGATTAATTATAGCTTAGTTGGGATCAAGTACAAGCTACTGTTTTATTATTACACAGGAAAAAGAAATCATTTTTAAAAATTTGAATTATTGGATTATAATGGCTACTATGGGAGATGACACTTGTACTTTCCAGAAATATATATATATTTTTTTTGGGGGGGGGGGGGGGTCCCATGTATTATTTTGTGTATTTACCTCATAAAAAAGGTAAAATATTTTTCTGGTATAGATCCCTATATCATGAAAAATATAACTTTTTAATTTTTTGGTATTTAGAGCTCTAAATCTTGTTCCAGAAGTGGAACACTTAAAAAAGGTATCGTTTTCCTAGGTAAATTACCCCCCCCCCCCCCGTACGTTCAAAAAACGTACCTGCCCTCATCACTGCTCTGCCTGTCACTTAGGGCTGCCACCTCACCCTTTTAAAACCAAACACATATGAAATCCACAGCCTGCATGGCTAATTAGCAATTCATTTAGATGCATGATACATGGCTGCACAGAAATCAGTTCAGTCTGCAGCATCTAAATGAGTTGATAATTAGCCATGCAGGCTGTGGATTTCATATGTGTTTGGTTTTAAAAGGGTGAGGTGGCAGCCCTACTGTCCCTGCTAGATGTGTAAGTTACATACGTTTCTAAGCAAGTCAGTGCTGGTTTTGTTGCAATTTTGTAAATAACTGACATTATGCTTAATGCCAAAGGTTGCCAAACAATGTTGCTCCTTCCTTTTCTGCAGTATTTGTCTGCATGGCTGTGTGATTGTTTGTTGCAAGGCAGGTTTGTTTATATGCTGCATCTGTTAACCTCTGCCATTACAATTGAGTAATCAACCAATGACCATTCAAATTATGTGACTGGTTACAGTTCACAAGCAACCAATAAATTACTAGGAGGAGGGCAGTATCAACATCCAATAGGAAACAAGTAAGGGCAAAGCCTGGGCATGATGATGTCATCATATAGGAAGTTCTTGGTGTGACAGGTTCAAAATAGGCCACTCCCATCACTTCAGAAAACTGGTCTGAGAGACAGGAGAAGGACTGAGTTAATAGGTATAAAAATTAGCTTTTACAATGGCATTTTTTCTTTTCGTTATGGAAAATGGTTTTTCTAACACATTGAGAGCATTGTTAGTGGTTTCATAAGATTTGTACATTGAAGGTGAACAACCCCTTTAATGGATTTGGTCCGTGGGATGTTCTATATAGGTTGCTTCTGTCTCCTGTGCCTTTCGTTTTTTTTTTGGGATATATCTACTTGTGAAGCCTTGGTGAGTGCCTTGATATTACTAATAAATTCTCCCCTAAATACATCCCAGTATCTGGAGGGCTTTCCTCTCCGTTCAGAGCCATAAAGTTTTTAAAATTATTGTTAATTGTGTCATTTAATTGAGTGTGTTTGGCCCAGTATGGGCTTAGCCTCCATATCCTGTCTGAGGGGGCCTGCGAGTATATTAAGGTAAGCAACAGAGGGGAATGATCAAGATATCTCTGGTAAGTATTTCTACTTTTTGTACCCATTTATTCATTTCTGTGCAACCCAATGCCAAATCAATTCTGGACATGTTATTGTGCCCAGGGGAGTAACATTTGAAATTGCTTTATCCCTGGGTTACGCACTAAGGCAGCGACCCATTTATTAAGAGTGCTGTGGATGATCTCGGGGGGGGGGGTGTGAAGTTTATTTAGGTCAACGTCAGCCACTGCATTGAAGTCGTCCCACAAGAAGGAGGGGTGCTATGGGTAGATTTAGTGGGGGCTTCCTTTCCTAATAGAGGTATTAGAGCTCATTCAAATAACTGCTTCCAGTACAAACAAAATCACTGCCTTTTGCACAAATTCTGCATGTAGAGAGGCAGGATTTCTGATGATTTTAATGAGTGGGCTCTAATACATCTTGTAGGTAAAAGGAGTCCTGCTCCCCCCCCCCCCCCAGTGGCATTCTGGAGTCAGGAAGGAATTTTTTCCCCCTCTGAGGCAAATTGGTGAGGCTTCAGATGGTTTTTTTTTTTGCCTTCCTCTGGATCAACTGGCAGTTAGGGAGATAAAAAAAAAAAAATTGAACTTGATGGACGTGTGTCTTTTTTCAACCTTACTTTACTATGTATAAGATATATTGGATCTAACTGTCAATGATTATCTGACAGCCAACTCCTGCATGAAGATTGAATGAAGAGAAACAGATGCTGAAAGAGGAATAGTGAAGCTGAGCTTGATTATTTCAGAAATAGTACAGAATTTTTAATTGATTGCATTTAGAAAGTTTCTTATTTCAGTATGCTGAAGCTTATATTACATTTTCAGGATAGTTCCCCTTTAAGAACCCCAAACTTCTGGTCCCCCCTCCTGGTATTAACTCATCCTTTAACAATCCTTGGGCAGCAAAAATAAATAAATAAAAATACATACTATTAAGGGCCTACTACACAACACACTTAGAATATTTTCAACTAAGGCATCTCCTACAGCCCTATATTAAACAAAGGAAAAGCTCAATTATTAATTTGCTATGCTGCTTTTGCTGTTTTTTTATATTTTATCATAGAAATGTGTCAAACACACAAAAAAGGGTAAAACAACAAAGTATATACATAAAAACTGGTGTTTGACCATCATTTTAAATGGTATAGTTTAATAACAGGAAATCCCTTGCAGCACAGACCTGGAAACCCATTATCTACAAAATAATCCAAGTTCAAGTACATTTTTCTAAATTATTTCCTTTTTCTCAGTAATAATAATAATAATAATAATAATTGCTTATATTTGATTCTAAGCAAGCTTAAAATTGCATTGATCGCCCCCGACTTGGAACTGAAAACCGGGGGTGCCTCCTTCTCCCCCCCGAATAACATTACACAACAGTCAAGAAACTGTACTCATGGTCCCCTAGCTGGGCACATACTGACAGACCCGGATCGGCAGCGGGACATCCGTGGGGGTGATGTGGGCTTCTCAGAGAGGACTCTGAAACACTCTTCAAAATGCTACACCTCTTAAAGATAGTACGATAAAGGGTCAACTAAACAGTATGGGGTGGGAGGACTGAGCTAAAATAATTTGCAAAACTGTATGCAGACAATGATGTGATAATCTCTGTCACGTAAATAAATGTGTGATGTATCGGAGACTGGCACAAAACAGGGACACAACACACTCTGCGAATAGAGTTTACACAAGGGCTTTATTAAAATTTAAAAAGCAGGGAATTAGTATGTGAAGTCCCCAAGTCCCAATAACACTCCCCGGCCAAATATATAATATAGAGCTTCCCCTGATGTCAGTCCACAGGTTTCCAACCCCAAAGTCCTCCTTACTCAGTCTCCAAGATACAGACACAAGCAACACAGGGTCAGGGAGTTCCTTCAGGTAATTCCAATGGTAAGGGGCACAGTTCCTTTGGGTAAATCCACAGAATAACAATACCGCAAGGAAGTCCAGTTATAAACAATCCTCCAGGAGGTAGGGAGATGCAAACTGGTGGAGGGAGTCTTCCTGCTGCAGCTAGGGTAGATTCCAATGAGGTGCCAAAGTGGGGTGCCCTGCTGCAGCCAGGGTGCTCCCCAGTTTCAGAAGATGCCCCAAGCCAGGAGCTACACATGCAGCTTACTCAGTACCTGCTGCAACCACACCCGCAACAACCCCCACTTCACAGACCAACAAGACTTTGTTGAGGGATGAATTTTGCCAGACCCCCCTGGAATGAACTGGTATGTTATCTATGTAGCTTTAGTGGGGTGGGGGCTGGGTGGTGTTCTATGCCTTTCTCTGTCCTTTCTATACTGAAAATGTCGGAATTATGGGAAAAAAAGGTGCAAGCACAGTCTAATAGCCAATCCACATGTCCTTTTATATCTCAGCATTTGTCACAATCTCCTATAAAACTTGACTCCTCAGCGATCCTTGACATGATAAAGATACCAGAGGGGATTGGGAGGGCTTTTCCTCCCCCCCCCCCCCACTGAATGACTAAGGCACAAATTCTGAGACACCAATGGAGCGCCCCCAACCAGGCACATACTTGTACACTTGATAATGTATGCAAATGGGAAGGCCTGCAGCCCAAGCTTGACCCTAGAACTAGACAATGAACAAGGGCGGTGGCTTTGAACAAGTGTACTGGATTAAGTAACAGAACACTTTACTATACAGGGACATTAAAATAGCCTTGCAATTAAGTAAAAGGGCCAAGTTAAAACTTCTGGCAAATATATACATAGGACAACTCCTGACGGCATTGCCGACAATATACCGTTTATTTGGTTTATGGGTGCCTTTTTGTGGAGAAGTCTACACGCTACAGTTATAGTTCAGGGTAAAAGCCTGCCAAGTTACAAGGCTGGACAGGGTGGGTTTGGGACTGTTGATGTTATTATGCACTCTTATTATCGTTATATGCATCCTACTTTTACCCTCACCTTTAACTCCCCCCACAGAGGCAGTGGCCTGCACAATTTCATCCGGCCCACCTCACCCTAGTGGTGTTGTGGACTAAGTGTCAAGGTGTGCACATCTACTGCCATGGTGTCCCTTAAACTGCTCTCCTGCAACGTCCGGGGGGCTAAATTCTAACAAAGCGTGGTCTTGTATTTCAATGTCTTAAAAAAAATATGCCCCAGATATTGTCCTGCTACAGGAAACGCATCTGTTTGGTAGTAAAGTCCTTGCACTTAAAGCTTGGGTCACCAGGGTTATACATGCTTCCTACTATACTTATTCCTGTGAGGTGGCAATGCTCATTGGTAAATCGGCCAACCTCAGTGTTCATCAAATCTGTACAGACCCGCAAGGTAGATATGCACTAATAAGATGACTGTGGGAAAGCACTGCACATGTGATTGCCTGTGTGTACCTGCCTCCTCCTGCCAACCTAGCTATCCTACTGGCCAAACTTAACAATTGGGACCCAGCTCCGCTGCTACTAATGGGTTGTGGATTGGTGTGAAACCTATGATCTTATAGACCTTTGAAGGTATAAATTCCCCAGTCAAACAACATACTTCTGCTACTCTGCATCCCACAAGACCGCCTCTAGAATAGAAATGGCACTAGTATCTAAACCCCTTTTAGCAGAGGTGCCTGAATCCAAATACTTTCTCAGTGGTATATCAGACCACGCCCCTTTAATGAGTAGTCTGAGCTCCCAAAGAGACACCTGCTCCCCACAATGGAGATTACATGATAAATGACCTAGCTCAATTTTGGCCATTAAATGAGGGCTCGGCATCCGCACCTACAATCTGGAAGACTTCTAAGGCCTTCCCGAGAGGTACCTGTATGTCAACGGTAACCAACTATAGGAAAAAGCTCAATCAAAAAACAACACAGCTAGAGGGAGTAATTGCACTTGCAGAAGGGGAGTCGCCAGGACCCCCTCAGCACACAATTTTCAACAGGTATCTCAGGCCCATAGAAGCCTTCAACTACACTGGTTGACAAAACTAAAAAGAAACTACTCCCCTCAAACCAACCGTTATTTGAGAAAGCAAAAAAGGGGGAGAAGCTACTAGAGTTCCTTTTAAGGGAGACCACCGCTTCAACCCCTTTCACACAGATACGCTCCCCTATGGGAGATTTATGTGACAACCCCAGGATCATCAACGACACATTTGTCCCATTCTACCAAACACTTTACCAATCTACACAAAATGTCTATACGGCAGATCCAAGGGAAAACCTTAAAAACATCCCCTCAGAAAGCTTGTCATTACAGGACAGGCAAATCCTTGAGGAACCATTGTCAATAACTGAAATTAAGGATGCAATATCCCTATTCCCCACTGGGAAATGCCAGGTCTGGATGGCATCCCAATGGAATAGTACAAACTCAATGCTGACTCCCTGGCTGCTCCAACTATATGAGACAGCCTTGAAATTGGGAATTCTACCACCATCTCTAAGAGAAGCCTTAATAGTTCTAATACCTAAGAAGGGTGGAACCCGGCAGAATGTGCCGACTACAGGCCCATCTCGCTTCTTTCCAATGATGTTAAGATTCTGGCAAAGGTCTTAGCCAATCGGCTTACTAAGGTAATACTGTCAGTGATTCGTCCTGATCAATCGAGTTTTATGGCAGGTCGGCAACTGACATTAACATATGCAGACTGTACACCAATTTGGATTTAGCCCGGCTCGGGGGCTACCCTGGGGCGGTGATCTCCCTGGACATAAGGGCCTATGTTTAAACAACTACTTTATACTAACCGAATAGCGAGAATTTGCACTAACAAACTGGTGTCTAGACCCTTCGCCCTGGGGAGGGGAACAAGACAAGGGTGCCCTCTCTCCCCTTATCTATATGCACTGGCCATTTAACCACTAGCAATAGTGATCCGAACAAGCACACAAATCAAGGGTTTGCGCTTTGGGGAAGTAGAAGAGTGTATATCCTTATATGCAGATGATGCTTTGTTATATTTGGCAGTCCATGGGCAATCCATTATGGAACTGCTTAAAGGAATAGTTCAGTGTAAAAATAAAAACTGGGTAAATAGATAGGCTGTGCAAAAAAAAAAAAATGTTTCTAATATAGTTAGTTAGCCAAAAATGTAATGTATAAAGGTTGGAGTGATTTGATGTATAACATGTCAGTCAGAACACTACTTTTCAGCTCTCTTTGTTTACACTGACTGGTTACCCTGGTTACCAGGTAGTAACCAATCAGAGACTTGAGGGGGGGCCACATGGGTCATATCTGTTGCTTTTGAATCTGAGCTGAATGCTGAGGATCAATTACAAACTCACTGAACAGAAATGTACCATGTGGCCCCCTTCAAGTCGCTGACTAACTCAGAGTTATAGAGCTGAAAAGCAGGAAGTTGAATTCTGGCTGTTTTATTAGACATCTGTTCACTCCAGCCTTTATACATTACATTTTTGGCTAACTAACTATACTAGAAACATTTTTTATTTTGCACAGCCTATCTATTTACACAGTTTTTATTTTCACACTGAACTATTCCTTTAAGATTGTGAACCAATTCGGGGAGACCTCAGGGCTACAAGTAAACTGGCAAAAGTCCACATTTACAGAATTAAACAAGCCAGTACAATAACTAACTATACTCAACATACCCCTACGACAGGTAGAAATGTTTGAATGTACGTGGATCCTGACTGACCCATACTCCAAAATATTTAGAGAGTTGAATATAGACCCAACAATTTGACAATTAAGCACAAACTTCAAACACTGGGCATGCCTCCCACTCAATCTATTGGGTCGTATTAATCTTATAAAGATGGTAGTAGTGCCCAAACTACTATATTTATTCCATAATTCCCCTATCCCTCTCCCTGCCAATATGTTCACCAAGCTAGACTCCCTGACTCGTCCCTTTTTATGGGCCAATAAGCAACTGCGCATAAGCCTCAAGACCTTAACAGCCCCAAGAAACAGAGGTGGGCTATCAATATAGGACTTCTACCTGTATTACTTAGCCACACAGTTAGTCTATGTAGCGTGGTGGTTTTCCTTTCCAGCCAACAATGCAGCCTTTCTTATATCAGCAGAGGCAGCTGGTTCGATTGAATCACTTGCTAATGTTCCCTTACGGGGGACTACTCAAAGGGGATGCCCCCCGTCTACCCTAAGCATGGGATATTGTTAAAGCCCTCAAGTATGACAAAGAGGCACAAAACATTATTTCCCCCATCACACCTATATGGTGCAAACAGTTTATGTCCATTCCAGACCCAGCACTATGGGCAAAGTATAAAATCAAATATTTTGGACAACTATATGAAAACCAAAAAGTCCTATGAAACTTTAGCAACTGAATACAACCTCCCAAGAACAATGTGGTTCAGATATCTCCAACTTAGATATTCAGCAAATAGCCAGTTTCCTTCTCCTCCCGGGTCTCCCTTTCAGTCCTTGAGGAAGGGCTCAGGTCACCTGTCCGGAAAGGGTTAATCTCCTGGATCTATTCTATCCTTAAAGGACAAGGAAAGGCAAAAAAATAAAATCCCATTTTTACTTTCTTTAATGAAAAAGAAACCTATCTCCAATAAACTTTAATTAAAAAATGTGTACCGTTTTTATAAGAAACCTGACTGTGTGCAGTGAAATTCTCCCTTCATTTACTGCTGTGGATAGGAATTGTCAGACGGTCCCTAACTGCTGAGCAGGGAAACAATCATACTTATGAACAACAGGGGGATCCCCCGCCTTACTTACCAGCCATGCAGAATTCAAGCAGCTTTGTTTATGACGATCCCTAAGCAGCCCAGACCACATTGAGCATGTGCAAGGTCAGGGTCAGGCAAAGATGTTTAACAAAGTTACAAGATGACAGCCCCCTGTGGCCAACTTTGAAAGCATAAATCATTTGTTTGATTAGGCTTGTGGTGCAGTAAGTTCATGCTTATGTTTAGTATACAAAATACAGCATTTCTAGCCTTATTCTATTTTAGACTTTCCTTGTCCTTTAATAAGCAGAGGGGTAATTCCTTTGCACAAAGTTATACTAAATGGGCATCGGCTATACCACAGTTAAACCTAGAAGAATGGGAGGACGTTACTCATTCCTACTTACCCACTGTAATTAGTAGCAATGATACTCTGATATAGTACAGTACAATACACAGAACCTGCCTCACGCAAGCGAGGCTGCATTCCATGGGCCTAATGGCAAATGACCTATGTTTCAATTGTGGAGCCAGCCCAGGCACGTTCATGCATATCTTACGGCACGGATTGATAAATTTTGGGCAAAAGTAACAACATTCATAGAACAAACGCTGGACTGATCACCAGAAGCATGTCTCCTGGGACTGGTGGAAAATATAGTGCCCGATAAACAGACACTCCCTGTTGTGGCTTTTATATTTCTATGCTAGGAAAACAATTCTTCGGTCAAGAAGCTGCCCAAACCGCCACCCTGAAAAGATGGAAATCCTTGATAAATGAGGCTTTACCACTCTATAAACTTACCTATTTGAGCTGAGGCTGCCCAGACAAATCTGACAAAGTCTGGGGCCCGTGGGCATATACACTGGACTCAGCTACAGCACAAGACAGCAGATAAATGACTTAAGATAGGAGCGGTTGAGTATACTGAAAAACCTCCACAGCCTAACCCCCCCCCCTCTATTTGTAGTGTGTCTGTTATTAGATAAGAGAAGAAAAAAAAAAGTTTGTTCATTCATATGTACCCTGGCTCGCAGGGGAAAATGTACAAAAGATGGTTCAAACATGTATAAAGAAGAAATGCTTCATTATGCTCATCGATAAAATATGTTGTTGTTCAAACAAATAAATAAAACTTAAAAAAAAAACTGCATTGATCGCATAACAACCCTACTGGATTTAATGTTCAAGTATGGGGATCCAAATAAAAGAAAAACAGCAGGTCCCAAGCATACCAAATAAGATCCCATAACTATACCACAGAGCAGTGCTCTCCAACTAGTGCCCCCCCCCCCATAGTGTGCCCCCCCCCCCAATATCCATGGGCTCTGTATTGCTCAAACCCTGGACTGTAAAACCCTTGCATTGTTCGCACCTGTGGGCAGCCTACTCTGCCTGTGTGGGCACCCTACTCTGCCTGTGTGGTCACCCTATTCTGGTGTCTAAAAAAGTGGGTGGGGGACTCATGTTTCCCATAATACAAACACATATATTAGAAACATAATTTATTTTATGTACAAGAACATAGCAGATTTGGAAAGTTCTATATAGTTTTATGGAGATTTCACAAAAACTCAAAGTACACTACCAAATTTCAAAAGCACTGCTCCACAAAACAGCATATTTCCGATTTCAAGGTCACTCCACTTTCAGGTTTACCCTAGAAAATTAAGCATTATTAGAAAGAACAGATTCTGGTGAATTCAAAATGGGTAAATATATCTGTTTTATCTACCAAGTCGCAATTTCTTCCTTAAGTTATCATTTTTTATAAAAATGTGTGAATTTTTTGAAAAATGACCTCAAAGCTTACAGTCTACAGCATCGTATATCTCTCATATCATTAGCTACCAAGGTAAACCACCTAAAATATGAATGCCAGGAGTCCACTGAACAGTTTGATGCCCAATGCGTATTGGTTTAACTAAGCATGTGGCATATAGGGGCCCCAAAATACACTGCATACAAGCTATCCATTATGTAATTCCAGATACTGCAAAATCAACACATTTTCAGCATTTTTGTAAGGCATAGTTACAAAAAAATGTATGTTCACCCCAGAAAACAATACATTTTTGAAAATTACACATTCCCCTGAATCTAAATTGGTTATGCATGTCTTTCTACTTCAAAGCACCAAGATGCAAACCTTTCCTAAATTTGGCGATTTTGGGGACATTTATGAAAATCACCTTGAAGCTACCACCTTGCAGCATCTTATCTTCCACATACTAGTAGGTACCAAGATAAAATATGAAAGTATGAAGTTTTATACCCAATGTACATAGGTTTATTAAAGTATATAGCATGTAAAAACCCCAAAATCTACCTTGTGCATACTTATTTGTTGGCTTGCATTTACACTAATTTATAAACACTGACAATTTTATGTGGGATAAAAGCTACAAACATTTATGGTGACCGCAGAAAACCACATATTTTCAAAAAGTACACATTTCTGACGCATCTAAAATGGGTGATTATAGCTTTCTACTGCAAAATACCATATTGCAAAGCTATGCTAAAGGCAGCGGTTTTATGACATTTCTAAAAGTCAACAAAAATATTGCAATTGGCCACATTTATCTCACCCAATTTTTTGCATACCATTGGAAAACACCCTAAATATTGACTCCAAAAGGCTACTGAAAAGTTCTATTCCCAATATGCATAGATAGCAGCAGGCATATGCGGACCGCAAATGAAAAGCATGCATATGAATTTTCACGCCTGCCACCTCAGCTACTGAAAACAGAGTCCCCTGACTGTGTATTATGTGCCGTATTTTGGAAAGTACATGATGAATTCAACAAAGGTAAAGATGTCTTTCTACACCACACCATACACCATAACTGCAAAGCTTTTCTAAATGTAGAGGTTTTTATAACATTTCTGAAAATCACTTAAAAATGTTGCAATTTGTCATTTATCTATAAATCCCCCTAAACGTCAGAGGTCTACTGAATAGTTTGATGCCCAATATGCATAGATTTACCAAAGTATTTGGTATGTACAGACCCCAAATGAAAAACGTGCATACATTTACGTGCCTGCTGAAAACATAGCCCCCTGCTGAAAACATAGCATTATGTTCCATAAGACCCCAGAAAACTATATTTTTGGAAAGAACATTCTGACAAATCAAACAAGGGAAAATACACCTTTCTATACCAAAGCACCAAACAGTGCTTCCAAAATTTGGATTATTTGGATAAAATGTAGTATAAGGGAGACAGGCTTTCCGTAATTCTAGAAGTCCTATTAAGCTGTATTTATTTCACTTTTAGGGAGCAGTTTTATCTTCAGCTTTATGAAGACTGCAACGGGATCCAACGTTGCCCTGTCATTTGACAATGCCTTTATGGCTAGGCTTGAAGAACTGTACATATATCAATGTGTGGACTTCTCTGGGCACTGTCTAGCATGGCAACTAATCTCCCTGTGTGCCCTTAGGGTAAAATATGTCAGAAAATTAGGGAAAGCAGTTACCCAGAAAAATGTCAAGCTGCGAATGTCACAGACAGGTTGCATACCCTTTCTTACACAGTTCCATGCTAACAATATGCCATTGGTATATTTAAAAAATGCATATCCATCTATACAGGAATTGAAAGCGCCATCTCTCATTTCATATTGTATTGGGGTCTCTGCAAATTCTTACATTAAAGTTGAACCCGAGGCAGCAAATACTTTTTAGGGAGGTAGACCTAGAAGCATACACCATCGTTTGGGCAGTGTCTTTGTGTGTAAAAGGAAAGGATAATTATCCCACACAGGTATGTAGTGAAATTACGTGGTTATCACACTTGTGTTTCTCATCGATGTAGGTGAAACCACACAAATGGTTAAGTCATGTATTTTTCAACATGAATCTGCTATTAACCTAGGTAATACCTCATTATCTGTATCTAAATAATTTTTGGATAAAGGTCATTCTACAGGCCAACTTAAATGTATGGTTTTGGAAACTGTACCCCTCTCAAGAGATGGGGTGACAGGGAGTTGAAGCTTAAAAGAAGAAAGATCTGTTGGATTTATACACTTAATTGCTTCATTCTATTGAACAATATGACCTGTTTTTGTAACTACCATCTATTTTTAATTGTAACTAATGGCTTTTATCGTTATTGTCAACTTTGGACTGAGCTTGAAGGGACACTAAACTCAAGTATAAATCTATTCCACTACACTTTGTAGTTTTCTATAAAAGTTTAGAAAAAATATAATTACACATAGAAACCAATTCACCAATGATAATCAAACTGACCAAAAACTTAATTACAGATGCAGAGAATTGACCAATGAGAATGTTGATCCCAAGCATCATTTCATCCATCTTGCTCTTATCTTACATAAAAACATTATTGTGCCATTCAGGGGCTATATTCCACTGAGTGTGGTCTAAATACTGAGCTAGATACACACTGCACAGAGGCTGCAGCACTAGGTACTCTAAAACTTTTAAAAGCTGGGTCCACTAACTCAAAATGGGGAAACTAACTAAAGGGACTACTCCAGCTAGCATCCAGAAACCAGCGGCAACGAAGAAAACTAAAAAGAAATAATTTTGTTTGAGGGTAGCCAGCCATCTCTCCCTGTACAACAGAGGCCCAAGAGGAGGAGGAAGAGCACCAACAGACTGACTCACCGGGTAACTACTCCAGGCCGAACACCTCTGAGTCCCCCAATGGATATACAGAAATTAATTGCAGCACTACCACCACAGAAAGGAGACCTCACGAAATTGCTGTCGGATATAAAAGAGGCACAAAATCACGAAACAGCGGAGCTTAAACTTGAACTCCAAACTCTAGCAACACGCCTGGACACGCTGGAGAGCTCACAAGCCACACTGACAACCACATTACAGGCCAATACAAGCCACATAGACCGACACGTTAGAGACAGTGGCACGAAGACGCATCGTAAAAGACGGGGGAAAACTGGAATCATAGGTGCAATATCCACATAAGGGGGAACTCCGGAAGACATGGGTGATGTCAAACTGCATCCAACGTTAATACAACTGTTCACCGAATTACTAAAACAGGATCGGTACATGGATATGCCGACTGACAGACTACACAGAGTTGCACGGGCACGAGAGGGGAAACAGAGAGATAACTTGTGCTGCCTTTATCACTTTACAACAAAGGAAAGTCAGAGGAGCCTTACTGGAAGAGGACAAACTTGAACTCTACCAGGACATAGCATACTCCACAATACACCAGAGACGCCTGCTTCACCCTATCCTGAATGCATTCCGCAACAAGGATATCAGGTACAAATGGGCCTTCCCCCTTTGCCCTAGTAGCCATACGGGTGGGAGAACATGTGCCTTAAAAGACCCACTTGAAGCCCAGGTCTTCTGTGAGCAGCTTGCCCTACCCGCTATCCAGCTCCCAGATTGGCGCAATATACATACGGAGTGGATTACAAAAAACCCACAGCCCATGGAAATAATAGCCGCACAGAGTAAATTTATGGGCAGCCCATTGTTGGGACTACGACATCCCTAGATAACTCAGGGGACTATGTGAAACAAATAGTTAATATGGCGAAATGGTTTCGCCGCAGAATTTTCTAACACACAAATAGATGCTACAAGTCTACACAGTGGAAGGTAAGTGGGGTTAATGGGCAAGTAAATGTAAGATTTAATGCCACATGTGATCAATGATGCCTTTTACACCTGCTGGACAAAATCTGGAAGGTAAATAGACTTGAGCTAATTAAGTAGTAGGTTACATAGTTACATAGATAAATCGTTTTGAAAAAAGACAAAATCCACCAAGTTCAACCCCTCCAAATGAAAACCCAGCATCCATACAGACACTCCTCCGTACCTTTACATAAATTATATATACCCATATCCATACGAACTATAGAGTTTAGTATCACAATAGCCTTTGATATTATGTCTGTCCAAGAAATCATCCAAGCCACTCTTAAATACATTAACAGAATCTGTCATCAACACATCACCCAGCAGTGCATTCCCAGCTAACCTAAAAGCCTGAAAAGCACGTCTTTTCTTACCTACCTCAACACCAACACTTCTGTTGAACCAAAATGGTTTTGCTTTGCAACGACATTCCTTGCTTACAAGGGGAATATACTGAGATGTAAATTTATTAAGCAGCATTTTAAAGACTTCCCATTTTTCTTCTGTGTGAAAAGCATTTCCCACTTAATATGTTTCAGAGATGCCCTTATACTGTCAAAGTTTGCATGTCTGAAATTTAGTGTTTAAGTTACTCCCATGTAGAATTGCCTCTGCAACAGAATCTCAAAGGAGATCATGTTCCCTAAATGCTCGCCCACACAAATGCTAGAGATGAGTTCAGTATTATTAGTTATTACAGGATCCAAAAGAGTTATTCCTAGTACAGATGAAGCCACTTGGATTTGTGAGTTAAATGCGTCATGACTCAGGGTTAATTGAAGAAACTGGGTTATCTAAAGTCATCTTAACTCATTTAATGCATTTAACCTTTTCATTAGCATACCAAAGCACCATTGTTCACAATGGTGAATGCTTTAATTAGATGGGATGTTGTGACACAGTTTTCTGTGTTAAATGAGATAAATGGGATATCTGTGTTTAGTTATTCTGTGTCAAACAGACAAACCAAAGTGGCTGCATCTGTAGGTTCTAGAATGAGCTGGAATAAAAAGTGTCATTCAGCATATTTACTATCCTACTAGCTTTTTCTGACTTGGGAACGCCATTACCCCAGTCAATGTCTGGATAATTAAAGTCATCCATAGTAATAACTTGACCAAGTTGTGAAGCCGCTTCTATTTGTAAGAGTAGCTGGGCTTCATACTTGTCACTTATACAAGGTGGTTTATAACATACACCAATTATTTTCTTTGTAACCTTTTGCCCAGTCAAAATCTCTACCCAAAGGTATTCCACACCCTCACCAGTGTCAGCAAAGTTTATTTCTTTAGTTTATGGCTTTAATTCAGGCTTTACATACAAACACACTCCTCCACCATTTTTAATCTCTCTGTCCCTCCTAAAATTCAGTCCAGTCACATGTTTCATCCCACCAGGTCTCAGTGATACAAATTATATGTCATACTTTTTAGAGCATGCAATTAATTACCTGACTCCTTGCAATTGCCAGCATACATCGGAGGTTGCTACTTTTTCTTTTTAAATTTGCATTACTTAGTGGAGAATTATATCTTAAATTAGTATTAGTCTGTTTTCCTTGTAACAGAAGGACCTCCTTAACTGGTAAAAGGTATGCCCCCCCTCACTGCACCCCCATGACCCCTTACTAAACCCACTGCTCCATCTACCCTAGCTTCCCCATAATTGTTTATCTCACCCACCCCCCTTGCCTAGTTTAAACACTCCTCTAACTTCTTAACAATTTTTTCCCCTAGCACAGTGGACCCACATCCATTGAGGTGCAATCCGTTACGACAGTATAGGTTGTTCCCCCAAGGAAAAATCAGCCCAGTGCTCTAGGAACCAACCCCCTTCCTTCAAACACCAAGACTTGAGCTGCACATTTAACTCCCTAAGCTGCCACTGTCTTCCGAAACTTGCACATGGCATGGGCAAAATTTCTGAGAAAATTACATTGGAGGACCTTCCCTTAAAGAGTGAGTTCAGAGTGAGTTAAGGCTTAATCTTAGAGCCTAGATCCCTGAACTCACTCTTTAAGGTCTTCCATCTATTTTGGCATTACCACTATGTGCTTAGACAGTTGGGTCATGTCCAGCCCCATCCAATAATTTGCCTACCCAATCAACCACATGCCGAACCCAGGCACAAGGAAGACTAACAATCTGTTCGGTTGTAGAGATCCGGATAACAGATTACCCCTGAATACTTGTCCAAAACAACAAATTCACCATTTTGGCTAAAGATGCTGGGGAGGAAAGCTCTGAACTGGCGTGTATGGAGCAAACAGACTCTCAGAGCACCCTGGGAGGCAGTGGCTCTAATACGGGTGATGGTGGAGTGCAAGGAAGGAAAGGTTTTAGTTATAGGGGGATTCAATTATTAGAAGGGTAATCTGCCATAAGGACCCTTCATGCCGAACAGTCTGCTGCTTGCCAGGTGATAGGGTTCGGCATGTGGAGGAACGAGTGGACAGATTACTGGGAGGAGCTGGGGAAGACCCAGCAGTCTTAGTACACATAGGTACCAATGACCGAGTTAGAGGAGGTGGTGAAGTCCTCAAGAACAATTTTAATAAACTAGGTGCAAAGTTGAGGGCAAGGACCACCAAGGTAATTTTCTCAGAGATATTACCTGTGCCACGAGCAACGCTAAGAAGACAGCGGGAGTTTAGGGAGATTAATGCGTGGCTGAGAGATTGGTGTAGGGAGGAGGAGGATATTGACTGGAGCAACAGTACCGAGAGATCAGTTAATGGGAAAAAGTTTATAAACTTGTTGCATGACAATTTTATGGCACAGGTTGTTGAGGAGCCAACCAGAAAAAATTCTATTCTGGATCTAGTGATCTCTAATGACCCAGAACTTATAGCAATTTGCAAGTCATTGAACCCCTGGGTAATAGTGACCATAATGTTATATCATTTAATGTCTGGTGCAAAAAAAAACATATATACTGGGGCCACAAAAACCATGAATTTCAGAAAAGCTAATTTTAGTGCCTTGAGGGCTGCCCTTCAGCGCATTGATTGGGGCATTACGTTTTCAGCTAAAAACACAGAACAGAAATGGCTGTCATTTAAAATGATATTAAATCATTACTGTTCTCAATTTATTCCCTTAAGAATTAAATGCAGAAGCTCTAAGAATCACCCTATATGGCTTAATATAGAAGAAGTTAATAGGAAAGAAGAGAAAGGCATTTAAAAACCTACAAGTCTGTTGGGGACAGAAGTTGCATTTAATGAATATAAATACTATAATAAATGTTGTAAATCAGCAATCCGGAAGGCAAAGAAAGGAAATGAAGAGTGCATTGCGGTGGAGGCTAAGACTAACCCCAAAAAGTTTTTATATATATATATATATATTAAAAAGACGCAGGGTGAGAGTGATGCTCCATTAAATAATGGTACCAGTATGGTTGTAACAGATACAGAAAAGGCTAAATGTGCTAAATCAGTTCTTTTCTTTAGTGTATACAATAGAGGGGTCTGAGTTAACAGGCTCACCTCATAGCTGCACTGATCCATAAAGCTTTAATAAAAATTTATGTAAACAAGGCTCCAGGGACTGATGACATACACCCCCGGGTTCTAAGAGAGCTTTGTTCAGTTTTAAACCAGCCCTATTTTTGATTTTCTCAGATTCACTTTCATCTGGTATGGTGCCTATGGATTGGAGAAAAGGTGATGTCATTCAAATATTTAAAAAGGGATAACAATCTCAGCCTGGCAATTATAGGCGTGTAAATTTAACATTTGTGGTGGGCAAATTATTTGAAGGCTTGTTAAGGGATCACATTCAAAATTTTGTCCTAGTGAATGACATTATGAGCAGCAATCAGTATGGCTTTATGAAGGATAGGTCATTTTAGATTAATTGATTGCTTTTTATGATGAGGTAAGTAAGATGCTGTACAGAGGGGGGCAGTAGATGTGATCTATTTGGATTTTGCCAAAGCGTTTGATAACGTGCCCCACAAATGACTGCTTTTTAAACTAAGGTCTGTTGGGCTTAATGAAGTCGTTTGCACATGGATAGGAAACTGGATACAGGATCGGCTACAGAGGGTGGTTGTTAATGGTACATTCTCTACTTGGAGTAAGGTTCTTAGTGGGGTCCCTCAGGGCTCGGTATTGGGCCCATTTTTATTTAACTTGTTTATTAATGACTATGGGGAGGGTTTTGTAAGTCATGTTTCAGTGTTTGCAGATGACACAAAACTATCCAGCCCAATTAATTCCATCAACAGGATCTTGTCAAACTGGCAATCTGGGCAGCTAAGTGGCAAATGAGATTCAATGTTGATAAATGTAAAGTCATGCACCTGAGATGTAAAAATATCCAAGTCACTTATACCCTTAATGGGACTGCACTAGGCAAATCCATTATGGAAAAGGACCTTGGAGTCCTTGTAGATGATAAACTTTAGCTGTAGCAAGCAATGCCAGTCAGCAGCATCAAGGACAAATAAGGTATTGAGCTGTATTAAAAGGGGCATGGATTCCTGGCAGGAAGCGGCCATTCTTCCACTTTATAGAGCACTGGTAAGGCCCCATCTAGAATATGCTGTACAATTTTGGTCTCCATCTCTCAAACAGGACATTATTGTATTAAAGAAGGTCCAGAGAAGGGGAACTAAGCTGGTAAAAGGAATGGAAAATCATAGCTATGAGGAAAGACTGGGACTTTTTTCCCCTTCTGAGGCAAATTGGAGAGGCTTTTTTTGAGTTTTTGCCTTCCTCTGGATCAACTGGCAGTTAGGCAGGTTAAAAAAAAAAAGTTAAAAGGGTGAACTTGATGGACGTGTGTCTTTTTTCAACCTAACTTACTATGTTACTATCGACTTTCCTATTAATTGAATCCCCTACAACAACAATCTGCTTAGGCCTGACTCTGGTCTCCTCCCTACCACTACTAGAAAAACTGGTCTCCCGGCTGTAAGAGAGAACAGCCCCATCTAGAATTGCCAATCCAGAGTTCACACTCCCATCTTCTTCACACAATCTGTAGGGATGTATAAAAAGTATAAATGTATAAAAGCCTGCTCCATGGATATAAAAAAACGTATTGACTTGTCACCAGAAACACACTACATTCCCTGCTGGTTAAGTATTGTTGGATTTTCTATATGTTGCTATATTTTTCTTTGTTATACCTACGCCCACTGTCACAGTCAACTGCAAAACCACATAGCGGAAGGCAAAGTGGACAAAGGAACAAGCAAGAGAGCTGTAATTTTGCTTGTGACTGGCGACGCACACCACATCTACTAAAACCAGGAATATAAATGGACTATCGGATAGGGCCTCAGATATGGGGCTGATTCGCCCTGGACTTCATTAACCCTTTAACGGCCAAGGACGCAGGCACTACGTTCTAGCTTTAAAATTACCTACGTGCGGTCACGAATCGGCAAACAGAATCCAGAACCAATGCTAGGCTCCCTGTCTCAGCACTTACTTCTGCCTTTAAAAGCCGCCTTTAACCTCGGGAGGAGCCCTCGGCTAATTGGATGCCGCCAGGTCTTATAAAGAGAGGAGCCACGCGAGGATTCTGGACAAGCAGAGGGGCATGATCGTTAAGCAAAGTCTTTTGGGCAGAAGGTCCCAGTTCAAGGGATAGATGAAAAGTGTAGTCAAACAGGCAGAATTCAAGCGGCAAGGGTCAAATCCAGGAGATCAGTCAGAAGGGTCAAACAGGCACGGGTCAGATTACGGATTTCAGAATAGTCGGTTACCAGGCAGGGGTCAGGATTACAAGCAGGGATCAAGCAAAGGCAGATATCAGATAAACAGGAATAGCACTGAGGAACTCACAAATGGAACCAAACCACAGGAAAGATCACAGTGCCAAAGTCCCTTTAAATACTGTTTGAATTTCGTGCCATTGCGCGCTGACGTAATCACGCCAGCATCAATGTGCATATAAGAACCAGCAGTGCACGTCCCCGCCGACCACCTAGACCACCAGGGTGAGTGTTTGTTACATTACCCCCCCCCCCCCCCGAGGAGGGGCCACCGGACGCACAGGTTTCTCAGGAAATTTAAGATGGAATTGTTTCCTGAGACGATCAGCCCTTACATCACAAACAGGAACTCAAGAATTCTCCTCAGGGCCGTAACCCTTCCATTGTACTAAATACTCTTACCCCGCACAAGGCAAGAGTCAAGGAATTCTTGGACTACAAATTCAGGCTGACCCTCTACCAACACTGGAGGAGGAAAGGTTTGTTGACTGACAGGTGTGGCTGGTTTTAAGAAATACACATGAAATGAGAGATCTTAAAATTATCAGGTAGTTTGAGACGAACAGAGGAAGGGTTGATAATTTCCACAACAGGATATGGCCCAATAAATCTGGGACCCAATTTGAGTGAAGGGACCTTAAGTTTAATATTCCTTGTGGATAACCATACTGAGTCTCCTACCTGATACTTAGGTGCCTCCCTGCGAGACCTATCAGCTGCTCTCTTTTGAGCAGCCGTAGCTTCTGAAAGAGAATCATGTACCCCAGACCATATCTTGGCATCTTGTTTAACAGACAAATTGACAGAAGAGGATAAGGAACCAGAAAAAGAAAAAAGCTTTCAAATGTAAACCATTAACAATAAGAAACGGAGATTGGCCAGTAAAAGCATGAGATGAATTATTATAAGTAAATTCTGCCCAGGGTAACTGCTCAGCCCATGAGGATTGGTTATCAGAAACATAGCATCTTAAGAATTGCTCAAGGGACTGATTAACCCTCTCAGTCTGACCATTGGTTTGGGGGTGATATGCGGTGGAAAATGACAAATCAATCCCAACCAAAGAGCAAAATGCTTGCCAGAATCTAGAAACAAATTGTACTCCTCTGTCAGAGACAATATTGATTGGGAAACCATGCAGTTTGAAAATATTAGAAATAAAAAATTCAGCCAAAGTTTTAGCAGATGGGAGGTGGGGGAGGGGAATAAAATCATCTTACTGAATCTATCCACAACTACCCAAATTACTGTCTTCCCTTGAGATGGAGGAAGGTCAACTATGAAATCCATAGACAGATGGGACCAGGGTCTATCAGGAATAGGCAATGGTCTTAGCAATCCCTGTGACAGTTTTTTTTTTACTTTTGACAGTCAGGACAAGAATTAACAAATTATTTGACCTCGTTTAAATGAAGGCCACCACACATTACGAGACAATAAAGTAGAAGTTTTAGATATACCAGGATGTTGTGTCATTTTAGAGTTGTGAGCCTCACTAAGAACCTGTTCCCTTAAATCCTCAGGCACAAATAACCTCCCAGGAGGAGTATCTACAGGGGCAGAAGTCTGTGCCTGAGATAAAAATGTGGCAAGATCTGATCCCAAAACCGCCACAATCATCTCTCTGGGAATGATAGAGACACACTCTAAAGGTTCAGACATGTTTGACTCAAAACTCTTAAGAGAGTGCATCTGCCTTAGTATTTTTGGAACCAGGCCTGTATGTAAGAGAAAATTAAAGAGAAGAGAAAAATTAAACCGGGTACAAAATAAAGCCCGTCTAGCCAGCCTAGGATTCAAGCAGACTCGATGTATAACAGGTTCTAGTGGTCAGTATAGATGTTATGGTATGTTTAGCCCCCTCCAACAGGTGTCGCCATTCCTCAAAGACCTATTTAATAGCCAGTCAATATATACCACTAGGAATAACCCGAGTAAGTCCTGGAAATTGACATTGACAAATTCCTGGAACACTGCAGGGGCCTTGCAAAGGTCAAACGGCATCACTAAATACTCATAGTGTCCATCCCTGGTGTTAAAGGCCGTTTTCCACTCATCCCCTTCCCTAATATGAATGAGGTTATATGCACCTCTAAGATCTAGTTTAGTATAGATGGTAGCATTCTTAACTTGATTGAATAAAAGTAAATTCTAAATTAGTGGAAGGGGATATGGGTTCTTGATAGCAATTTTATTTAGGCCACGATAATCAATGCATGGGCGAAGACCTCCATCCTTCCTGCCCACGAAAAAGAACCCAGCACATACAGGGGAATTAGAGGGTCTAATGAAACCTCTCAAGATTTTCTGTAATATAGTCTTTCATTGCCTGGGTTTCGGTCAAAGAAAGAGGATATGTTCTCCCTCTGGGGGGGGGGGGCATTCGGTGGCCCCTCCTCTGGGTAGACCCAGGAATGAGGTCAATTGGGCAGTCATAATGCCTATGCGAGGGTAGAGTTTCAGCGGCTTTCTTGGAGAATAGATCAGATTAGTCTGGATATGCCGTGGGTAAACCCTCCAAAGATGTAACTGCCACAATCTGAGGAGGCTTTAGACAGGATCTTTTACACTTAAAACAACACTGAATAATTTCCCCAGATACCCAATCTATATGGGGATTGTGCCTGTAACCATGGTAACCCCAGAATTAAAGGAGGAGGAGAAGAAGAAGAAGAACCGGTTTGCACCTCAATGGAACGGGATCCACAGTGCTAGGGGAAAGAATGGCTAAGAGGTTGGAGGAGTGTTTAAACTAGGCAAAGGGGGGGTGGGTGAGATAAAGAATTATGGGGAAGCTAGGGTAGACGGGGCAGTGGGGTTATTAAGGGGTCTTGGGGGAGGAGTGAGGGGGGCATACAGTTTACCAGCTAAGGAGGTCCCTCTGTTACAAGGAAAACAGAATAATACTAGCTTAACATATAATTCTACACTAAGTAATGCAAATTTCAAAAGTAAAAGTAGTAACCCACGCTGTATGCTGGCAAATGCACAGAGTTTGTCAGGTAAAATGGGAGACCTAGAATTAATTGCATGCTCTAAAAATTATATAATTGGTATCACTGAGACCTGGTGGGATGAAACATGTGACTGGATTGTGAATTTAAATGGTTACACCCTTTTTAGGAGCGACAGAGGGATTAAAAAGGGTGGAGGAGTGTGTTTGTATGTAAAGCCTAAATTAAAGCCATGCGCTAAAGAAATAACAATAGCTGGCACTGGTGAGGGTGTAAAATCCCTCTGGGTAGAGATTTTGACTGGCCAAAAGGTTACAAAAAGAATTATAATTGGTGTATGCTATAAACCACCTTGCATAAGTGTCGAGTATGAAGCCCATCTACTCTTGCAGATACAAGCGGCTTCACAGCTGGGTCAAGTTGTTGCTACGGGTGACTTCAATTATCCAGACATTGACTGGGGTAATGGGGTCGCTAAGACAGAAAAAGCTAGTAAGTTTGTAAATATGCTGAATGACAACTTTTTATTCCAGCTCGTTCAAGAACCTACTAGGAATAACTCTCTTTTGGACCTTGTAATAACTAATAATACTGAACTCATCTCTAACATTTGTGTGGGTGAGCATTTAGGGAATAGTGATCATAACATGGTCTTTGAGATTCTATTGCAGAAGCAATTCTATAAGGGAGTAACCAAAACACTAAATTACAGACGTGCAAATTTTGACAGTATAAGGGCATCTCTGCAACATATTAAGTGGGAAATGCTTTTCACAGGGTTAAACACAGAACAAAAATGGGAAGTCTTTAAAATGCTGCTTAATAATTATACTTGTCAGTATATTCCACTTGTAAGCAAGGAACATCGTTGCAAAGAAAAACCTTTTTGGTTCAATAGAAGCGTTGGTGTTAAGGTGGGTAAGAAAAGACGTGCTTTTAAGGCTTTCAGGTTAGCTGGGACATCCAAATCATTTATAAGGTACAAGGAGGGCAATAAATCATGCAAAGAAGCTATAAGGCAAGCTAAAATTGACATAGAAAGGGATATTTTTTAAATATGTTAATAGTAAAAAAATGAAGCAGGAAGGGGTGGGACCATTACTATCAGAGGGGGGTCAGCTGGTTGATGAAAACAAAATAAAAGCGCAGATTCTGAACTCATATTTTTCATCTGTCTACACAAATGAGGAACCAATAAGTGAAGGTTTCCTTCTTAATAGTCCCAATTCTAGTAATACAACTAATGATGCATGGTTCACACATGAGGAAATTCAAAAGAGACCAACAAAGGACCGGGGCCAGATGGTATTCATCCCAGGGTACTTAGCGAGCTTAGCTCTGTGATTGCCAAACCTCTTTACTTAATTTTTCAGGATTCATTGAGATCTGGCATAGTGCAGAGAGACTAGCGAATTGCTAATGTGGTGCCTCTATTCAAAAAAGGATCCCGTTCTCAGCCTCAAAACTATAGACCAGTTAGTCTGACGTCAGTGGTAGGAAAGCTTTTCGAAGGGCTAATAAAGGATAAGATACTTTACTTCATAGCAAATCATAATACTATGAGTAAGTGCCAGCATAGTTTTATGCGTAATAGATCTTGCCAGACAAACAATTTATTTTTATGAGAAGGTAAGAAGAGACCTCGATTCTGGGATGGCAGTGGATGTGATTTACTTAGACTTTGCTAAAGCATTTGATACAGTGCCACACAAAAGGTTACTGGTTAAATGAAGGTATGTTGGCCTGGAACATAGTATTTGTACCTGGATAGAGAACTGGCTAAAAGATAGACTACAAAGAGTGGTGGTAAATGGAACATTTTCTAATTGGACCACTGTTGTTAGCGGAGTACCACTGGGCTCTGTACTAGGTCCCTTGCTTTTCAACTTGTTTATTAATGACCTGGAGGTGAGCATTGAAAGTACTGTTTCTATTTTTGCAGATGATACTAAATTGTGCAGAACTATAGGTTCCATGCAGGATTCTGCCACTTTGCAGAGTGGTTTGTCTAAGTTGGAAAACTGGGCAGCAAACTGGAAAATGAGGTTCAATGTTGATAAATGCAAGGTTATGCACTTTGGCAAAAATAGTATAAATGTAAGTTATACACTAAATGGCAGTGTGTTGGGAATTTCTTTAAATGAGAAGGATCTAGGGGTTTTTGTAGATAACAAGTTGTCTAATTCTGGGCAGTGTCATTCTGCGGCTACAGAATGTCTTGCATAAAAAAGGACATTAACTCAAGGGATGAAAACATAATTATGCCTCTGTATAGGTCTCTGGTTGGGCCTCATCTGGAGCATGCAGTGCAGTTTTGGACTCCAGTCCTTTAGAGGGATATAAATGAGCTGGAGAAAGTGCAACTAAATTGGTTAGAGGGATGAAAGACTTAAATTATGAGGGTAGACTGTCAAGGTTGGGGTTGTTTTCTCTGGAAAAAAGGCGCTTGCGAGGGGACATGATTACACTTTACAAGTACATTAGAGGACATTATAGACAAATAGCAGGGGACCTTTTTACCCATAAAGTGGATCACCGTACCAGAGGCCACCCCTTTAGGCTAGAAGAAAAGAACTTTCATTTGAAGCAACGTAGGGGGTTCTTCACAGTCAGGACAGTGAGGTTGTGGAATGCAATGCTGGGTGATGTTGTGATGGCTGATTCAGTTAATGCCTTTAATAATGGCTTGGATGATTTTTTTGGACAGACATAATATCAAAGGCTATTGTGATACTAAACTCTATAGTTAGTATAGGTATAGGTACAGGCCCGGACTGACAATCTGTCTGTACGGGAAAATGCCCGAGGGGACACTCTAATTTTTGTTAAGTGGGCCTCTCCTATATTCTGTCCTGGAGTCAACTGATCTACTGGGCGAGCAAGTCCCCTTCCCCCGCTGTAGTGATCGTGTGGAGCAGTAAAACAGACCTTTATTGTAGCCCCGCTGTCTCCTGTACTTCTTCTAACAATCGGCTCTCGGCCGGCAGGCTGCAAACAGCAGACATGATCAGTGGATTGCAGAGTGCGCACGACATTACACCGTCTGCTGTTTGCAGCCTGCCGGATGAGAGCCGATTGTTAGAAGAAGTACAGGAGACAGCGGGGCTACAATAAAGGTCTGTTTTACTGCTCCACACGATCACAGCACAGCAGGGGAAGGGGACTTGCTCGGCCAGTAAATCAGGAGTGTCACCTTGTCTGTGCGCAACTTGATCTGAACCGCACGAGGTAAAAATACTCAGCAGCCTTCAGCCCGGGCCAATCCCAGAGCCTCCGCCTGCTCCTGCTGGAGCTGCCAAGCAGTAATCATTCAAATGCCTCATTATGTGTTAGCCCACAGACAGGCAGGGCTGTAGCCCACAGAGAGAGGAACAATTAACAATCACGGCCACTAAGCTAGCAGCAGCAGCAGTCTACAACTGCAGCAAGGGGGAAGCTACAGTGGTGTGAAAAACTATTTGCCCCCTTCCTGATTTCTTATTCTTTTGTATGTTTGTCACACTTAAATGTTTCTGCTCATCAAAAACCGTTAACTATTAGTCAAAGATAACATAATTGAACACAAAATGCAGTTTTTAAATGAAGGTTTATGTTATTAAGGGAGAAAAAAAACACCAAATCTACATGGGCCTGTGTGAAAAAGTGATTGCCCCCCTTGTTAAAAAATAACTTAACTATGGTTTATCACACCCGAGTTCAATTTCTGTACTCACCCCCAGGCCTGATTACTGCCACACCTGTTTCAATCAAGAAATCACTTAAATAGGAGCTACCTGACACAGAGAAGTAGACCAAAAGCACCTCAAAAGCTAGACATCATGCCAAAATCCAAAGAAATTCAGGAACAAATGAGAACAAAAGTAATTGAGATCTATCAGTCTGGTAAAGGTTATAAAGCCATTTCTAAAGCTTTGGGACTCCAGCGAACCACAGTGAGAGCCATTATCCACAAATGGCAAAAACATAGAACAGTGGTGAACCTTCCCAGGAGTGGCCGGCCGACCAAAATTACCCCAAGAGCGCAGAGACAACTCATCCGAGAGGCCACAAAAGACCCCAGGACAACATCTAAAGAACTGCAGGCCTCACTTGCCTCAATTAAGCTCAGTGTTCACCACTCCACCATAAGAAAGAGACTGCATGGCAGATTTCCAAGGCGCAAACCACTTTTAAGCAAAAAGAACATTAAGGCTCGTCTCAATTTTGCTAAAAAACATCTCAATGATTGCCAAGACTTTTGGGAAAATACCTTGTGGACCGACGAGACAAAAGTTGAACTTTTTGGAAGGTGCGCGTCCCGTTACATCTGGTGTAAAAGAAACACAGCATTTCAGAAAAAGAACATCATACCAACAGTAAAATATGGCGGTGGTAGTGTGATGGTCTGGGGTTGTTTTGCTGCTTCAGGACCTGGAAGACTTGCTGTGATAGATGGAACCATGAATTCTACTGTCTACCAAAAAATCCTGAAGGAGAATGTCCGGCCATCTGTTCGTCAACTCAAGCTGAAGCGATCTTGGGTGCTGCAGCAGGACAATGACCCAAAACACACCAGCAAATCCACCTCTGAATGGCTGAAGAAAAACAAAATGAAGACTTTGGAGTGGCCTAGTCAAAGTCCTGACCTGAATCCTATTGAGATGTTGTGGCATGACCTTTAAAAGGCGGTTCATGCTAGAAAACCCTCAAATAAAGCAGAATTACAACAATTCTGCAAAGATGAGTGGGCCAAAATTCCTCCAGAGCGCTGTAAAAGACTCGTTGCAAGTTATCGCAAACGCTTGATTGCAGTCATTGCTGCTAAGGGTGGCCCAATCAGTTATTAGGTTCAGGGGGCAATTACTTTTTCACACAGGTTTGGAATTCTTTTCTCCCTAAATAATAAAAACCCTCATTTAAAAACTGCATTTTGTGTTTACTTGTGTTATCTTTGACTAATAGTTAAATGTGTTTGATGATCAGAAACATTTTGTGTGACAAACATGCAAAAGAATAAGAAATCAGGAAGTGGGCAAATAGTTTTTCACACCACTGTATTCCTGAAACACAGGGGGAAGTGATAGATTTACAGTGTGACAGCGGTGGAGTAATACGGGGGTCAGACAGAGAGGATGGACCATCGGTGAAACACCTGTTCCCTCTCACTAATGTCACCTGTGCGGGGAGGGGTTCAGTTTATGTAGCTACAGCTTCTGGCTTATCCCCCATTAGCACGTAAACAGCTGTATATATAGCTTGTTTATATTGTGCCCCCCCTACAAGTAACATTCCGCTCACCTTCACCCTGCCTAAATTAGTGTACTCACCCCACCACCATCACAGAAAAAGGCCTAAAACCAACAAAACATCAAATAGGTGAGAAGGGGAGGGAGCGCGTTATTAGAGGCATGGCCAACACACACCTGAGAAATAGATGGTATAGAAATAAACCCCAAGGACTATGATAATACTGGAGAGCAGGAGACATGACTGGTCACTGCATTTCGAGTGAACAATATGACTGCTGTCTATTTATGATGGATAACTATAGTAACAGTGGGATAATAGTCTGCGGGAAGGGACTGTGGGATAGCAGGTATAGTAGGGAGAGATGGTGTCTATAATAACAGTGGGAGAATAGTCTGCGGGAAGGGACTGTGGCTGTGGGATAGCAGGTATAGTAGGGAGAGATGGTGTCTATAGTAACAGAGGGATAATAGTCTGCGGGAAGGGACTGTGGCTGTGGGATAGCAGGTATAGTAGGAAGAGATGGTGCCTATAGTAACAGTGGATAATAGTCTCTGGGAAGGGAGTGTGACTGTGGAATAGCAGGTATAGTAGGGAGAGATGATGCCTATAGTAACAGTGGGATAATAGTCTCTGGGAAGGGAGTGTGGCTGTGGGATACCACGTATAGTAGGGAGAGATGGTGTCTATAGTAACAGTGGATAATTGTCCCTGGGAAGGGAGTGTGGCTGAGGGATAGCAGGTATAGTAGGGAGAGATGGTGTCTATAGTAGCAGTGGGATAATAGTTTCTGGGAAGGGAGTGTGTGTGGGATAGCAGGTATAGTAGGGAGAGATGGTGCCTATAGTAACAGTGTGATAATAGTCTCTGGGAAGGGAGTGTGACTGTGGGATAGCAGGTATAGTAGGGAGAGATGGTGCCTATAGTAGCAGTGGGATAATAGTCTCTGGGAAGGGACATGTGGGCTGCTTTGATTTTTTTTGCCCGGGCTGCTTTTTACCCCCAGTCCGGCCCTGTATAGGTATATAGAATTTAATTAAAAGTAGGGAGGGGTGGGTGTGTGATCTGCATGGCACTCTGAGCAGACATGCATTTTGGAGCTCCGTTGAAAAAATCCTGATAGCCCTGGTTGCCAACTGGTAAACTGTTATACCTGAGGTCCAAAGTGTACCCTAACATTTTATAGCATGAAGGGAGGCAGTAGACCTCAGAGGGTGCTCTCTGAAGCAGCCGCTAGACGAACAATATGCCCGGACCACTCCACAAGATGGCGGCACCTCCCCAAAGCGCAGTGAAGAAAACCCAGCTCCTGCTGCCGTGCTCCAAGACCAGGCTGTGCACTTGCTACTCACAGCGATTACAGACTGTTGGGCAGCACTATCCTCCAAAATAGAGGAAGTAAAGACATACCTCTCCCTCCTGCGAGCCAACTTACAGGTGCTGAGAGAGAGGACGATGGAGACAGAGCGGAGGATCTCAGCACTTAAAGACTTGTGCAACCCGCTGTCGCAGCAAGTACAAATTCTGGGAGGCCAGAACACCACCCTGATAGCAAAGATGGACGATTATGAAAACAGGCAGAAAAGGAACAACGTGAGAATAGTGGGGCTGCAGGAGAAGGCGGAGGGGGGACCCCCAATGCGATTTGCTGAGCAGTGGCTACAAGAGCAGCTCCCGGAGGCCACATTTTCCCAGCAGTTCGTAGTGGAGCGAGCGCACAGGGTCCAAACTGGGGGAACGCCTCCTAGAATAACACTTGGTGAGGCATTCGCAATTGTTAATGCATATTGGGGACTGGAACACCCCTCCCAATAGCATAACTCCCAATCTGCCACAGGTGCTCCTGATAAGGGAGGGATGGAGGAAATAGCAGCGAGTTGGGATAAGGTTAGGGTTTTTTTTTTTCTCCCCTCCAACCGCCATGCTGGATCTTGTACACAAGTGCGCGATTGCGCCAACATGTGGCTCTGCAGGGGGGAGGGACTGGGAGGCTGCGGACCACTGCAGTGGACAATATTGGAAACTTTCTGCTGTAATTTTATTTCTTTTTTTGTACCTGAAAAGGGGACAACTACATACCAAGAGGCACCCAGCCTCAACTCCCACAGGGACACCATAAATATATAACCAGAATCACCAGGTCAATGGGAAGATCTCATTCCCCTTTAAGGAAGGTGATGTTCCTCCTCCAGCTCAATGAATGTTGATATTGTTCCAGTTAACTGAAATTGTTTATATACGTATATCTGTTGCAGGTTTATAGGGTGACTGAGGTGTACAGGTGAAAAGGTTAATTCTGGGCCACCGAGGTTGGTTAAATACTCCAATAATAGGAGGACTCCACAACTGGCCTCTGTTAAAGTTAGTTGACAACACAGAGGACGTTAGCCAGATCTGACCACACTCCGTGAATAAGGTTAATTAGACCTGGAATGTCAGGGGCTTGAACACAAGGTTTAAGCGTGCATTGGTGTTGACTATGTTAAGCGATATAATCCACATATTTTTCTGTTGCAAGAGACCCACAACTTAGTGGGCCAAAGGCTGTTGGCATTAAATAGACCCTGGGTAGCTCATACATACAATGTCACGTTTTCCTCCCACAGGGGACTTACTACAAAAGTCTGTACAGTCCAATACTTGCCCCGGGGCATATCTGACCATGCCCCGCTACTTGTCACTTTAGGTATGCTTTCGCCCAGAGCAGCTAAACCATGGAGATTAAGCCCATTATGATTAGCCAATGACACAGTAGCTGAAACTACAGCGGGGGCCATCACGGATTATTGGGCATTAAACACTGGATCAGCAGACCCCCCCCCCCATCCTGTGGGATGCATTCAAAGCTACAACAAGGGGTACTCTTATCAGTGCTATAGCAGGAGCTCGGGCCAAAGAGATCCAACACGCACAAAATAGCCTCTGTCAGGCAGAAACGATATACCGACCCATCTGCGCCTAACTTAGCACAAGCTAAGCTAGAGAGGGCCAGAACTAAAGCTACCAGGAAGAAACTGCTATATGCTACACAGCCAACTTTTGATAAGGGGGGAAAAAAACTACTGGCCTACTTAGTTTGCACACAAAATGCTGCTACTGCAATACCTAGAATGCGGACAGAAGCGGGGGACATAGCAACTAGCCCTCAATACATAGCCGAGACATTCTCAAAATACTACCAGAACCTATATACTACACAGGTTAACTATGACCAGCCCCAGCTGAAGGCCTACCTAGACAGGATCCCCATCCCAAAGGTCCCAGAGGAATTGAGGCAGATGCTAAACACCCCAATAATTGTGGAGGAAGTTTCACTAGCCATAAATTCAATGCCAGCAAACAAGGCCCCAGGGCCAGATGGCTACCCGGCAGAATGGTACAAAAAATATGCAGATGAAATAATCCCACATATGCATAAAACAATTATAAATGTAACAGAACAAGGGACTTTCCCACAATCCTGCCGGGAAGCCACAATAATTGTCATTCCTAAGGAGGGGAAAGACCCGCTGTCTCCGGGGTCTTATAGACCAATATCTTTACAGAATGTAAATCATGGCCAAGATACTTGCGAACAGAGTAAAACTAGTGATAACCGAAATTATACATACGGACCAATCCGGCTTCATGCCAGAGAGGTCAACTGATAATATAAGGAGATTGTATACTAACATACTAGCTACCCATGGGGAGACAGGTGGCAGAGAGGGGGTCTCTCTGGATGCAGCCAAGGCCTTCAACTCGGCTGAGTGGACAAACCTGTGGGAGGTCTTAAAGAGGTTTGGACAGGGCTGTCAATTCATCAAATGGGTGGGAGACCTATACCAAAACCCCAGAGCACAAATTCACGTTAATAACGTGATGTCAGATAGGTTCCAGCTAAATCGGGGGACCCGACAGGGATGCCCCCTCTCGCCACTTCTATTTGCTCTGGCAATAGAGCCTTTAGTCATTCTCATCCGCACGGCCCAAAATATCACAGGCATGAATTTGGGGAGAGTGGAGGAACGTATCTCCCTTTACACGGATGATGTCCTATTATACTTGAATGATCCTGGGCCCTGTCTACAGGCAGCATTAGCTATAACAAAGGAATTTGGGAGATATTCAGGACTCCAAATAAATTGGGAGAAGTCCAGTGTCTTCCCAGTGGATGAAGGCTTAGTGACTAGCAACTATCCCCTATGACCGATGAAGTGGCTAAACAAATTCAAATACCTGGGAATAGTGGTCACGAAAGAAAGCTCTAGGTATAGGGAATTAAACCTTACCACAATTACAGAAAACACGACAATTAAGCTGAAGCAATGGGAAAATCTACCTCTAACAATATGGGGCAGAATTAATCTTCTAAAGACGATTTTCCTACCCAAATATTTGTATATCCTTTATAACTCCCCCATATCCTTACCTAAATCAGTATACATAAAAATAGAACAGATCCAGACATCATTCATCGGGGGAAAAAATCACCATCAAGATTTGCTAAATCCAAACTGGAAGCCCCAGTGAATGAAGGGGAACTGGGCTTTCCAGATCTTCACTGTTATTTCCTAGCCTCTCAACTTTTCTATATTGGGTGGTTGCTCACATCAGATCCAAACAACCACAGCAAAAGAGTGGGGGAAGAAACTAAAGATATAATTTGCATGCCTCCTGTAAGACATAGAATTTTGTCCTATACCCACAAAATTTATCAGGGAAGGACATTTTAGGTTTGTGGGATTTACCTATCTCTGCAGAAGGACAGGAGGTTGAACTACAGGACTCGGCATCTGTTGCGTATCGTCCAATCTGCGAGAAAGGTTATGCAGACCTTGAATCAGGTAGTCTTGCTTCCGCTCTTGATCCTCCAAGCGCTGTAGAAGAGTGGTGAGGAGCGCTTCAGTGGTGGGAGGAGCAGCGGCGTGACCTTCAGCGTCCATCTTAGGCCCGTTGTACGATCACGAATCGGCACCCAGAATCCAGAACCAATGCTAGGCTCCCTGATCTCAGCGCTTACTTCTGCCTTTAACAGCCGCCTTTCACCTCGGGAGGAGCTCTCGGCTAATTGGATGCCTGCCAGGTCATATAAAGAGAGGAGCCAAGCAAGGGTTCTGGACGAGCAGAGGGGCACGATCTTTAAGCAAAGTCTTTTGGGCAGAAGGTCACAGTTCAAGGGATAGACGAAAAGTCAAACAGGCCGGGTCGGTGCGGGCAGAATTCAAGCGGAGTCAGACAGGCAAGGGTGAAAACCAGGAGATTAATCAGAAGGGTCAAACAGGCATGGGTCGGATTACAGATTTCAGAATAGTCGGTTACCAGGCAGGGGGTCAGGATTACAGAAGTCAGAATAGTCAATCAAGCACAGGAATCAGATGAACAGGAATAGCACCCAGGAACTCACAAATGGAACCAAACAACGGGCAAAGATCACAGCGCCAAAGTCCCGTTAAACACGGTTTGAATTTCGTGCCATTGCGCGCTGATGTAATCACACCAATGTCAATACGCACATAAGAACCAGAAGTGTGTGCCGCGCATGCTCTAAGGCCCAGTATTGCAAACAACAGAGGAGCAAGCACCACGTGGCGGGCGTCCCCGCCGGAGGCGCGGCGGGCTGACCCCCTAGATCACCAGGGTGAGTGTTTTTTTACACGTGCTTTGCATTAAACGGTTTCCACACTGCATTGGCGGCTTTTGCAGCGAGTCAGAGAAGCCCACTACCCCCTAGGCAACGAGTCAAGGGGGGTTCCCGTTCAGTATTGCAACGCGATCATCACAGGACACGATCCTCAGCTGGCTGCGTCTTCCTCCTGACCTCTCCATGGTATTCAACTATTCTGATTTCTGTTTTCAGACCCGTGCCTGACCTGACCATTCTTGATTGATCTCCCAGCTTTGACCCCTTCTTGTTTGACTCCAGTTGTTTTCTTCCTGCACCGACTTGGTCTGATTTTGACGCTTTCTGTATGTGACCTTCTGGTCAAAAGACTTTTGCATAACGATCGTGCTCCTCTGCTCGTCCAGAACCCTTAGTTGGGCTCCTCTCTTTATAAGACCAGGCGGCATCCGATTAGCTGAGGGCTCCTCCCAAGGTAAAAGGTGGCTGTTAAAGGCGGAAGCAAGAGCACAGACCAGGGAGCCTAGCATTGGTTCTGGATTCTGGGTGTCGGTCGAATAACGGGCCACAAGACGCCGAAGGTCACGCTGCCGCTGCACCTCCCACCACTGAAGCGCTCCTCATTACCTTTCTGCAGCGCTTGAAGGTACAAGAGCAGAAGCAAGACTATTTGATTCAAGGTCTGCATAACCTGTCTTGCAGATCTGATGCTTCGCAACAGATGCAGAATCCTGCAGTTCAACCTCCTGTTGCCACCCAAGAGGGTCCTTCTGCAGCGATAGATAACGGCAGTAAAACCCACAAACCTAAAATTTCCTTCCCCGAAAAATTTAGTGGGGATAGGACAAAATTTTATGTCTTCCAGGAGGCATGTAAATTATACCTTAGCCTTTTCCTTCATTCCTTTGCTACAGGAGAGGAAAAAGTGAGGTTTGTAATGACCTTATTACAAGGTGACCCACAAATTTAGGCGCTAAGGTTACCCCCCTCTGACCCTGGGCGTTTCTCCCTTGAAACATTCTTTAATTATATGGCAATGCTTTACCCGGATCGTGCTTCTTCCGCCGATATCGTGATTCGTAAGTTACGCCAGGGGAAAAGGGCAGTAGAGAATATTGAGTATTGAGTTCCGCCGGTGGTCTGTAGAAACTGGAACGACATGGCCCTTCGTAGCCAATTTCGATTAGGGCTTTCTGAAGCTGTAAAAGACAGCCTTGTTAATTACCCTCTATCTGCTACTCTGGATGATCTAAAGTGTCTTGCCATCCAGGTTAATAGAAGACAAAGGGAGAGAAGGGCTGAAAAGGGTACTTCCTTTACTACTGGGTATACTTATGTTAAGCCATCTAACCCCTCAGTGCCTCTGCCTCAGGAGGAACCCATGCAATTGGGTATCACTCATCTAACTCTTGAGGAAAAGGCCCGCAGGCGGTCTCAGGGTCTGTGTATTTACTGTGGGGAAAAGGGTCATTTTCTCAACCAGTGTCCTAAAAGGCCGGGAAACTTCAAAGCCTGAATGGAGAAGGGGAGCTCTATTTGGGTCGAGAAGTTTCCTCTCTCCAATTTTCCTCTAGGATCATGGTACCTGTTATTTTAACCTGGTCTACGGGTTATGTTAAGGTTTCTGCTTTTGTGGATTCTGGGCGGCGGGAAACTTTTTGGATGCTGCCTTCACAGTAAGGTACAACATTCCTCTAACACCCCTTATTCCTTTCATGAGAATCTTAGCCATTGACCAAAGCCCTTTATGGTCAGGTTTGGTAACCAAAAGATCTATGGCATTGACCATGTGCATTAACAACTTGCATTCTGAGCAGTTATCCTTCCATATTATCGAGGGTTCTTCATCTTCTCCTCTAATTTTAGGGTTACCATGGTTACAGGTACACAACCACCATTTTGACTGGGTAACTGGGAAAATTCTTCAGTGGGGTCTAAAGTGTAAAGGGTCCTGTCTAAATGTTCCTCAAATGGTGGCAGTCACATCCTTAGAGGGTTTACCCCCGGCTTATAAGGATTTTTCTGATGTATTCTCTAAAAAGGCCGCTGAAACACTACCCCCACATAGGCGTTATCACTGCCCAATTTACCTCATTCCTGGGTCTACTCCCCCCCCAGAGGGAGAACTTATCCTCTTTCATTGCCCAAAGCCCAGGCAATGAAAGATCATATCAAAGAAAATCTCGAACAAGGATTCATTAGGCCCTCGAATTCCCCTGCAGGTGCTGGGTTCTTTTTCGTGGGCAAGAAGGGTGGAGGTCTTCGCCCATGTATTGACTATAGAGGTCTCAATAAAATTACTATAAAGAACCGCTATCCCCTTCCACTGATTTCTGATCTGATTATTCGATCAGGTTAGAAATGCTTCCATCTATTCCAAACTGGATCTTAGAGGTGCATATAACCTCATTCGTATCAGGAAAGGGGATGAGTCGAAAACGGCCTTTAACACCAGGGATGGCCACTATGAATATTTAGTTATGCCACTTGGTCTTTGCAATGCCCCCTGCAGTGTTCCAGGAATTTGTCAATGACATCTTCCGGGACCTGCTTGGGATATTCGTAGTGGTATATCTTGACGATATTTGAATTTTCTCTTCTAACCTGGGCGACCATCAGAAACATGTCCGAGAGGTTTTACTCAGGCTAAGAAGGAATAATTTATTTGCGAAACTTGAGAAATTGCACTTTTGAGGTTTTTTCTGTCCAATTTTTGGGATTTAATATTATTATTTACTGCTGTACTGCAAGTTGGAGTCACATGACCTGGGGCAGCTGGGAAATTGACAAAATGTCTAGCCCCATGTCAGATTTTAAAATTGAATATAAAAAAAATCTGTTTGCTCTTTTGAGAAATGGATTTCAGTGCAGAAGTCTGCTGGAGTAGCACTATTAACTGATGCGTTTTGAAAAAAAGATGTTTTCTGATGACAGGATCCCTTTAAGAAGGAGTTTGTATCTGCCCCATTCTCCGTCACCGTGATACTACTCTCCCCTTCATTGTCGAGGTTGATGCTTCTGATGTTGGGGCATGGGCAGTCCTTTCTAAAAGGCATCCGATAACCAACAAGGTGCATCCATGTGCATTCTTCTCTAAGAAATTCTCTTCTGCTGAGGCCAACTACTGTATGACATTGGTAATAGAGAATTGTTGGCTATCGAATGGGCCTTTGAGGAATGGCAACACCTGTTGGAGGGGGCTAAACATATCATAACGGTCTATACTGACCACAAAAACTTGCTTTACATTGAGTCTGCTAAACGGTTGAACCCTAGGTAGGCTAGATGGGCTTTATTTTGTACTCTTTTTAATTTTTCCCTTACATACAGGCCTGGTTCTAAAAATACTAAGGCAGATGCACTCTCTTGGAGTTTCGAGTCTAAAATGTCTGAACCCATTGAGTGTGTTCCCATCATTCCCGGGAGATGATTGTGGCGGTTTTGGGAGCAGATCTTGCCACACTTCTATCTCCAGTACAAACGTCTGCCCCTGTAGATACTCCTCCTGGGAGGTTACTTGTACCTGAAGAGTTAAGGGAACAGGTTCTTGGTGAAGCTCACAACTCAAAGATGGCGGGACATCCAGGTATTTCTAAGACTTTTTCTTTGTTGTCTCGTAATGTGTGGTGGCCTTCCCTTAAATAGGATGTCAAAAAATGTGTTAATTCCTGTCTGTCATAGATCAAAGCCCTCCAGAAACTTGTCACAGGGGTTGCTAATGCCCTTGCCTATTCCCACATCTATGGATTTTATTGTTGACCTCCCTCCTTCCCAAGGGAAGACAGTAATTTGGGTAGTGGTGGATAGGTTCAGCAAGATGTGTAATTTTGTTCCCCTCTCATCTCTCCCATCTGCTAAGACGTTGGCTGAGTTATTTATTTCTAATATTTTCAAATTGCATGGTTTTCCAGTCAATATTGTCTCTGACAGGGGGGTACAATTTGACTCTTAATTCTGGCAAGCATTCTGCTCCTTGGTTGGGATTGATTTATTTTTTTCTACTGCTTATCATCCCCAAACCAATGGTCAGACTGAGAGGGTCAATCAGTCCCTTGAGCAATTCTTAAGATGTTATGTTTCTGATTACCAATCTTCATGGGATGAGATATTACCTTGGGCAGAATTTGTTTACAATAATGCAACTCATACTGCCAATCTCCGTTTTTTATTGTTAATGGTTTACATCCAAAAGCTTTTTCGTTTTCTGGTTCCTTATCCTCTGTACCATCTGTTAATTCCTCTGTTAAACAGTTTTCCAAAATCTGGTCTGGGGTACGACTTCCTTTCTGCAGCTACGGCTGCTCAAAAGAAAGCGGCTGATAGGTCTTGCAGGGAGGCACCTAATTGTCAGGTAGGAGACTCTGTACTCTGTACTCTTGTTTTCTGCCTGCACCGACCCGGCCTGATTTTGACTACGCTTTCTGTCTGTGACCTTCTGCCCAAAAGACTTTTGCATAACGATCATGCCCCTCTGCTCGTCCAGAACTCTTAGTTGGGCCTGGCGGCATCCAATTAGCAACGGGCTCCTCCCAAGGTGAAAGGCAGCTGTTAAAGGTGGAACAAGAGCCGAGACCAGGGAGCCTAGCATTGGTTCTGGATTCTGGGGGCCAATCGTGACACATTTATACACTTTTTAGAGCTGTACACACATGCATACACAAACACAAAAATAGGTTATATTTTTTTTTTACTTCATTTTATCAGTTTCCCTCTTGTTATTCCCCTAAAAATTTTGATTTCCCAGCGTGACTATTGGATCAAGCATTCTGACTATGCTAACCATGCTATTGGATCAGTTATTTTGTTATTTCATTGATTTGCCTAATTGTATTTGATTTTTGTAATTTTATTGCAGTTTTATGCTTGCATTGTTGTTCCTTGTGGTTTTTTTGAGCGTCGTTTGCACTTTGATCATTTGAAGTACAAACACATTTTTAGCAACTTGATTCATCAGAATGCGTACTTTATAAAAAATATATGGTTTTGGGGGGTCTTTGTGATGTTAGGCGGTCCTATGCCTTTGTACACAGAAGGCGAATCGGAAGCTAAGAAAATTCATATACACTATTTTTATTTGGGGTCTGTACATTCCAGCTGCTTTGATATATCTATGCATATTGAGCATCAAAATGTCCAGTAGGCCCTTGGCATCAATATTTAAGGTGTTTTACAATTGTATGTAAGAAATTGGGTGAGATATATGAGGCCAATTAAATGTTATAAAAAACGCTGTCTTTAGCGTAGCTTTGCAGTATATTAGTTTGGAGTAGAAAGACAATTACCTATTTTGGATTCGTCTGAATGTACAGTATACTTTACAAAAATATATGGATTTGGGGCAATCTTGTGGTACATAATACGCATAGACACAGAACACACCGGCACAGCATGAGTATTAATAGCAGGTATAACCTTGCTCGTTTATTGCGGATGCAACGTTTCGGGGCGTGACCCCTTTCTCAAGCATCCCACGCACCCACGGGTTCACAGAAGGCAAATCAACAGCGGAGAAAATGCATATGCACTACTTTTATTTTGGTCCGCACATGCCAGCTACTTTTATATAACTATGCATATTGGACATCAAACTGTTTTTTGGACCCTTGGCTTCTATATTTATGGTGTTTTACAATTATATCTAAGAAATTGGGTGAGATAAATGTGATTTTCAGAAATGTTACCGTAGCTTTGCAGTATGGAAGTTTGGACTAGAAAAACATAATTACCTATTCTGGATTCATCAGAATGTATACTTTCCAAAAATATATGGTTTTGGGGGGTCTTTGTGCTGTTAGGTCTTGTGTCACATAATATGCAATCTTAGGTCTTTGTTTACAGAAGGCGAATTAACAGCAGATAAAATTCATATGCAATATTTTTGTTTGGGGTCCGCACATGCCACCTGCTTTGTTATATCTATGCATATTGGGCATCAAACTGTTCCGTAGACCCTTGGCGTCAATATTTAGGGTGTATTACAATTGTATCTAAGAAATTGGGTGAGATAAATTTGGCAAATTGCAATATTTATTGGCGATTTTCAGAAATGTAATAAAAACCGCTGCCTTTAGTGTAGCTTTGCAGTTGAGCAGTTTGGAGTAGAAAGACAATTAACCATTTTGGATTTGTCAGAATGTGTACTAAGATATATGATTTTCAGGGGTCACCATCTTTTTTTGTATTATTTTTGTATATTTTTATCCCACATAAAACTGGTAGTGTTTATAAATTAGTGTAAATGTAAGCCATCAAATAAATATGCACAAGGTAGATTCTGGGGTCTTTACATGCCATGTACTTTGATAAACCTATGTACATTGGGCACCAAACTGTTCAGAAGACCCGAGGCTTTCATATTTGGGGTGATTTGTCTTGATACCTAATGGTATGTGGCAAATAAGGTGCTGCAGGGTGGATGTTTTGAGGGTATTTTTGGAAATGTCACCAAAATTGCCAAATTTAGAAAAGGTTTGCAGCTTGGTGCTTTGGAGAAGAAAGACATGCATACCCTTTATGCATGGCGTTTTGTGGAGCACCGCTTTGGAAATTTGGTTGTGTACTTCTTGGAGATTTTGATCTATACAAGCGAGAAATCTCCATAAAACTATATATATTTGGTTTCATATTGTGGAATATCCCCTGCATTACTTTACCCCCTTTTTTTTTCTTGTTCCTATGTCAACACTTATGTATATATCTAGTATAGGTCAATCTAAAAACAACTGTACTTGCTGAGTAATCAATGAAGACGTTTCACTACTCATCCGAGCAGCTTCTTCAGTTCAACTGACTGGTGTGGGAAGTTCTCGGCATATAAACTCACTCATAGTCACTTATGTATATATATTTTTTTATTGTGTTTTACCTTTGTATGCAAGCCTTGAAGTCATGGGTCTGCTCGGTAGTAAATACAACTAAAAGATAAGGTCATGGGTAGGATTATAACAACATAGATGGACATGGTCAGGTATAGTAGTACCCTTGTGAAAATGGCAAAACATATGTAGGCATCATCTTAACTTTACACTCCATCTTCCCTAGCCAACCCAGTGAGAGAACCAATGGCAAGCGAATCTCCATGTTGAGTACTGAATAAGCGGGAGCCCTCTCGATATAACCCCAAAACTTTTTGTAGGGGACAGCTCAACAAAAAACCCACTCCTCCTAGACACCAGATACGCCTTCCCTAGGCGAGTTTTCAACCACCTGAGGTAGATGTTTACCTCTTGGCCTTTAACCAGGCTTAGTTAACCTAAACCTCAATCCTAAGACCTTACCTACCTCACACCTTTTTTTTTTCCTTCTCGTTTCTTTCCCCTTTTCCCCTCTCTTTTATAAAAATTGCCTCAAGCAGCAAGTTCGAAAGGCAACTCCACCCAGTTATGTGTAGTGAGCCTCAACGTCAATAGACTGAATTCTCCGCAGAAATGTATTCTGTTGTCGAGTGAACTTCGCAAACGCAATGCTTCAATCACCTTTATCCAAGAAACACACTTCAAGGAGGTAAACGCTCCAGGTAATATCCAGAAATATAAACTATCAGATACCAGAACACTAAAGTCAAATGAGTAGCAAGATTGTTTGCACATGACTGTGGTTTTCTGATAAAAAGGCAGAACTATTAGGCAGATATATTTTTGTTAAAGGCTCCATTGCAGGGAAAAAGTTTACATTTGCCAATCTGGCAAACAAAGACCAAGCTACCACACCAACAACCACTAATATTCTTACCACATTTACAGAGGTGAATTCATACTAGGGGGAGACTTTAACTGCCCTGCAGTCTCTTCTATAGATACCAGGACAGGGAAATCCAGTGTACCGGGTAATCAACTCAACAATGCTAAAAAAATTACTACATGGTCTCCAATTGATAGATATATTGGGTATCCAACATCCTACTAAGAAGGATTATACTTTCTATTCACACAGGCACAATACACATACCAGAATAGATTACCTCCTAGTGTGACACAACAGTTTAAAAGAAGTGATCTCCACCAAGATACAAGAATGCATATGGTCAGACCATACACCTATCGCATTGCATCTACAATCACCAATGACCACTACACGCACTAATAACTGGTGGTTCAACTAAGCCTTACGTAAAGATGACCAAATAGTAAATGAATTAAAAAAACACAAGGTTGTTCACCTTTGTAACAAATTGACAAATCGAATAGTTCAAATTAATAGAACAAACTTTGCCATAGAAATAGTACAGTTGAAGAGATATTCACCTCAGAAGTTACCCTGTACTAATCCTTCAGTTCCACATGGACCCTGAGCTGAGCTACAGTCACTATTCCACTTCCATATATGACATCACACATTGTACTGGCAGCTAACCTAACTCCTATTGGCTGTGTCTACTGTCAATCTGCCACTGCTTCTTGTGCTGGGCAACTTGAGCAGCATTCAGGTACTGAAGATAAACTGTTACAAGTTTGTGAGAGGGAGGGAGAGTGTGGGCTATGTGCTGCAGAGACTTCAACTATGCAGATGGAGGGATTGAGATGTGTGCAGATGGAGGGATTGAGATGTGTGCAGATGGGGGGATCGAGGTGCTTGGGATTTGGGGATTTCCGGATAATGGTTCTTTCCATAATTTGGATCTTCATACCTTAAGTCTACTTAAGTCACATAAACATTAACTAAACCCAATAGGCTGGTTTTGCCTCCAATAAGGATTAATTAAATCTTTTTTGATCAAGTACAAGCTACTGTTTTATTATTACAGAGAAAAAAGGAAATGATTTTTAAATATTTAAATTATTGGATTATAATGGAGTCTATGGGAGATGGCATTTGTACTTTCCAGAAATATATTATTTGGGGGGGGGGGTGTCAATGTATTATTTTGTGTTTTTATCCCATAAAAAAAATCATTATTCAGCAGCTGACGTGACTTCCGGAACTACTTGTATGCGCTTGACGCTTCCCAAATTTTTTATAAATCCCTATATCATGAAAAATATGAATTTTTCATTTTTTTTGGTATTTAGAGGTCCAAATCTTGAAGAGGAACACAACCACGCAGGTTCTCCTGAAAAAAAAAGGTACTGTTTTCCTAGGTAAACTCCCCCCCCCCCCCCCCGAAATGCCTCTAAAGGGAGAGAACACAAAATGTTCAAAGACAGCTTGCACTGAAAGCACTTAAAGGGTTAAACTTACCTGCCCTTATCACACTGCTCTGCCTGTTACTTAGGGTTGCCACCTCATCCCTTTAAAATCAAACACATATGGAATCCACAGCCTACATGGCTAATTAGTAATTTAGATGCATGATACATGGCTGCACATAAATCAGTTCAGTCTGCAGCATGAATATTAATGAATTGCTAATTAGCCATGCAGGCTATGGATTCCATATGCAGCAATACTTAACCGCATAATAGACCGGGTCTCACCACAAATTATGGGTAGAACTAGAACAACAGACCACCAACACCCATTTAATACACCTGCCGTGGATTGACAAAATACATAGGAGACTATTCCACAAAGACCACCCATTGGTATCATATACACTTAAAAGGATACGGTCATTGGAAAACATGTTTTTTTCAAAACGCATCAGTTAGTGCTACTCCACCAGAATTCTGCACTGAAATCCATTTCTTAAAAGTGCAAACAGATTTTTTTAATATTTAATTTTGAAATCTGACATGGGGCTAGACATTTTGTCAATTTCCCAGCCGCCCCATGTCATGTGACATCACTTTAGAAGAGAAATGCTTTCTGGTAGGCTGCTGTTTTTCCTTCTCAATGTAACTGAATGTGTCTCAGTGAGACATGGGTTTTTACTGTTGAGTGTTGTTCTTAGATCTACCAGGCAGCTGTTATCTTGTGTTAGGGAGCTGTTATCTGGTTACCTTCCCATTGTTCTTGTGTTTGGCCGCTGGGGGGGGGGAAAGGAAGGGGGGTGATATCACTCCAACTTGCAGTACAGCAGTAAAGAGTGATTGAAGTTTATCAGAGCACAAGTCACATTACTTGGGGCAGCTGGGAAATTAACAATATGTCTAGCCCCATGTCAGATTTCAAAATTGAATATAAAAAAATCTGTTTGCTCTTTTGAGAAATGGATTTCAGTGCAGAATTCTGCTGGAGCAGCACTATTAACCGATTAATTTAAAAAAAAATTTTTCCCATCCCTTTAAGGTATGGGATACACTAAAGATTTCATATTCCTAAATGAAACATCCTTCACCATTAAAGGAGAAGGAAAGCTTCAGAGGCATTTTATTGCCAATAGATTAGCTGCAATAGTGCAAGCTAGAATGCTATATTTATTCTGTAGACTGTTTTACCATACCTGAGTAAAAAGCTCTAGAAACTCTCTGTTTGTTTAGGATAGGAGCTGCAGTATTAACATGGTGTGACATCACTTCCTGCCTGAGTCTCTCCCTGCTCTGGGCTAGAGAAGGGAGGGGGGTGGGGAAGAGGAGCAAACTGAGCATGCTCTTGCCCAGGGCAATGAAGGCAGGAAGCCCATGTGTACACAATAGAAGGAAAGAAATGCAGTGTTTCTTTTGACAGGGGACTCAGAGCAGCACTACTTTGGGGGTTTACTGGTATATTTAGATGGACCTTTCTGATAAGGCTTACTTAGTTTTAACCTTTCCTTCTCCTTTAATACCCTTGCTGAATTACTCAGCATTCCCAGTGATATTTACAACTCCTAAACCTAATAGAAAAGTGTCAAGTCAAGAGTGAGTTTATTGTCATTTCATCCATATACGTTTGTACAGTACACAAGAGAAACAAAACAAAGTTCCTCTAGGACCATGGTGTTACACATAACATAGATGTACTGGACAACAGACAAAAAGTGCAAGTGCGAAAATATGCAACTCCTGCAAGACAGGTCAGCATAGTGCAGGGACAAGACAAGACGTTAGACATGATGGATGTATTGTGATATGATAGTAGTTAGAACATGATAAAGTGCAGTTGTGCTCATAGAGAACAATTGTATCCAATAGCTATTTATTTATACAATTGCGTACAGTGGCTGTGTAACGTTGTGGTATATAGTACTGAGTATTCAGAACCCTTATGGCTTGGGGGAAGAAACTGTTACACAGTCTGGTAGTGAGGGTCCTAATGCTTCGGTACCTTTTTCCAGATGGCAGGAGTGCGAACAGTGAGTGTGAGGGGTGTGTTGGATCAGCCACAATGCTGGTGGTTTTACAGATGCAGTGAGTGGTGAAAATGTCTGTGATGGAAGGAAGAGAGACATCTATGATCTTCTCTGCTGTCTTCACTATCCTCTGTAGGGTATTGCGCTCCATGACAGTGCAGTTCCCAGCCCAGACAGTGATACAGCTGCTCAGGATGCTCTCAATAGTCCCTCTGTAGGTTTTGATGGATGGTAGGAGCACAGTCATGCGTCCGCAGAGTGAATAGTAGAGGACTAAGCACACAGCCTTGAGGGGCTCTGGTGCTCAGTGTGGTGGTTCTGGAGATGATGTTTCCAATCCTGACTGACTGAGGTCTGTCCAGAACCCAACTGCAGGGGAAGGTGCTCAGTCCAAGCAGGCTCAGCTTTTCTATCAGATGCTGAGGAATGATCGTGCTGAATGCTAGTGAAGTCTATGAACAGCATTCGAATGTAGGTGTCTTTTTTTGTCCAGATGAGAGAGGGCCAGATGGAGGGTGGTAGCTATTGCATCGTATGTTGAGTGATTTTGAGGGTATGTGAACTGTGCAGTGCTGGTGGCAGAAAGGTTTTGATGTGTTTCTTGACAAGCTTCTCAAAACACTTCATGATGATGGGGGTGAGTGCCACAGGACGGTAGTCGTTGAGGGAGGACAACGACGACTTCTTTGGCACGGGGACAATGGTGGTGGTTTTGAAGCACTACGGGACAGTGGAGGTGATTAGGGTGATGTTAAAGATGTCATTGAAAACATCTGCCAGCTGATCTGCACATTCTCTTAGCACTCTGCCAGGGATATTGTCTGGTTCTGCAGCCTTCCATGGGTTTACTCTTTCCAGAGCCATCGTCACGTCAGCCACCGTCAGATACAGTGCCTGGTCACTAGGCAGAGTGATGGTCTTCCTCATTCCGGTGTTGTTCTGTGCTTCAAACCGTACATAGAAGTCGTTCCGCGCATCTGCAACAGAGGTGTCACTGTCACAGGCAGATGGTATTGACCTGTAGTTTGTGATAGTCTGGATGCCCTGCCACATGCGCTGTGTGTCACCATTCTCCTGGAAGAAGCTGTGTATTCTTTGAGTGAATGCACGCTTAGCTACTCTGATGGCACAGGAAAGTTTGGCTCTCACTGTTCTCAGGGCGACTTCGTCACCTTCCCTGAAAGCAGAGTTTCCGGCCCTCGGTAAAACACGTACCTCTTCAGCCTCTGGTTGAGGCGTGTAGTGATGCACTTGGAGACTGTGACATCATCAATGCACTGTGATGTAGCTGATTACAGATGACGTATACTCATCCAAGTTGATGTAGTCGCTGTAGGTTGCAGTGTGAGTTTATTACTAAATAAAAATTCCAAAGGGTTTAACCCTTTACTAAAATACTCAAAAATCGCACATTATTACCATGCACTAGGAGGCTAAGCTACCCTATCCGGCCCCTAACAATATTGCGCAATTAAAGGAACAGTAAGATCAAAAAATTAATGCACTGCACTGGTAAAACTGTTGTGTTTGCTTCAGAAACACTACTATTGTGTGTGTGTGTATATATATATATATATATATATATATATATATATGTGTATATATATATATATATGTATATATATATATATATATGTGTATATATATATGTGTATATATATATATATATATATATATATATATATGTGTATATATATATGTGTATATATATATATATATATATATATATATATATGTATATATATATATATATATATATATATGTATATATATATGTATATATATATGTTTATATATATATATATGTTTATATATATGTATGTATATATATATATATATATATATATATATATATATATATATATATATATATATATATATATATATATATGTATATATATGTATAGATAGATAGATAGATAGATAGATAGATAACAAGGCAAAGTTGTGCTCACCACTAGGCGGGGTGCAACGAGGCTGTGACCACAAAATACATATAGACAAATACAAGAGTCCTCTGCACTCAACCCATTATCAATATATTTAAGACAGAGAAATTTTATGAATACTGCTACTGAAAAATGACTTACCCTTTAAACAAAACAGGGATTGTTTGTCCATATATTGCAATATATTTAAGCTGGTCAACTACGTCAAAGTCATCCCATATCTGGCCAGTCCTACGCTTAATTTTCAAATATATAATTTTCATTGCTAATTAGCAGATTGTTTATATGAACTATAGTAGTGTTTCTGAAGCAAACAGATCAGTTTTACCAGTGCAGGGCAACAGTACATGATATTTTCATTACTTTAAAACACTTTCATTTTTTGGTGTTACTGTTCCTTTAATGACCTGCTAAGACATAACATCAACATGATATACAGATGTCTACAAAAGGTAGAAATTTTTTCTACTCACCGTAATTTCTATTTCCAAGTCACTTTCATGGCAGCATTCACCAACATGGGTTATCCCCTCCCCTTTTGGTCATTGGACAGGAACAGAAAACCTCCTCTACAAAGCCTCCTCCCTCCCCCTCACCACTGTCTTCGTAACCAGCGTCTGAAGGGTGGGCAGTTGGTGAATGCTGCCATGAAAGTGACTTGGAAATAGAAATTACAGTGAGTAGAAAAAATTTCTACCTTTCCCAAGTCACCATGGCAGCAATTCACCAACATGGGATCTACCAAGCAAAAAAAGAAGGGAGGGACACATTGTCTGCTGCATAATTCCACTTTTTTAATTGATTAATGAACAACAGAATGAAGGATTTTCCTCCCAAATCTAGCTTCTTGGGACTGTAACACGTCCAACTTATAATGCCGAACAAAGGTTGAGGCTGATGTCCATCTAGCCGCTTTACAGATCACCTCTGGCGGGGCCCTGTCTTCCGCCGCCCAGGATGTAGCAACAGCCCTGGTTGAGTGAGCTTTCAGGTCTCTGGGAACCTCCCTGCTAGTCAACTGGTAAGCTGTCACGATGCAATTAATTATCCATCGACTTATCGTAGATTTAGACGGAGCCTGACCCTTCCTTGGGCCTCTTGGAATCAAAAAGAGTCTGTCTGACTTGCGCCAATTCTTTGTTCGCTCCAAATAGTGAGAGATTGCTCGCACTAAATCTAGTGTATGCCATTGTTCTTCGCGTTCTGTCTTTGGCTTGGGACAAAATGAGGGTAAGACCACCTCCAGATCCATGTGGAATTGAGAGATTACTTTCGGAAGAAACCCAAACGAAGGTCTCATCACAACTTTGTCTTGAAAGATTACTGTGTCCGGCTCCTTTGCTGAAAGGGCATGGATCTCTTTTACCCTACATGCTGAGGTGACTGCCACCAGGAACAGTACTTTTAAGGTTGCATGCCAATCTGAAGCTTTCTCTATTGGCTCGAATGGTGAACCCATCAAAACCTTCAGCACCACTGGCAACTCCCAAGGAGGGACACGCGGCTTAACATATAGACGAATCCTCTTCAATGCCGCAAAAAATCTTACAACCAAAGAGTCTTCAGCCCAGGTTTTACCATTCAAAGCTGACAAGGCTGAAATCTGGCCTCTTAACGTACTATTACTCAAGCCTTTCTCGTATCCAGAGAAAAGGAAATCCACGATGTGGCAGGACTCTGGATCTTTAGGCTCAAAACCTTTGGACTGAGCAAACTGCATGAATCAATACCAAACTCGATAATATTGTGATGAGGTAGAAGTCTTTCTGGACTTTAAAAGAAGGGTCACTAGGTCTCCTCTGACCCCCTTCTCATACAACCTCTGCCTCTCAATTTCCACACCGTCAAGGACAGGTGTGCCACCTCTTCGCAGAACACAGGACCCTGTGACAACAGGCAGTCTCCATGGTTTCTCTATCGCCAACTGTCGCAACAACGGGAACCAAGGCCTTCTGGGCCAATGAGTGATTACCGCTATCACTACGGCACCCTCCTGATCTATCTTTTTCAGAACTCTCCAGATCATAGGAAATGGAGGAAAGACATAGGAGAACATCTTGCTCCAATCCTGCAACAGGGCATCCACCGCTGCGGCTGACGGGCAGGTTCTTCTGGAAAAGAATTTTTGACATTTCCAGTTCACATTTGTCGCCATCAGATCGACCTCTGGTATTCCAAATCTCTGAGTTATTTGGTGAAAAATCGCAGAGTTGAGACTCCACTCCCCAGGAGCTAGGACATTGCGGCTTAGATAATCTGCCTGCAAATTCTGAACCCCAGGCACATGTTCTGCCCAGAACATTATTGGAGTCAACTCTTTTATTAAGCTGGGACTTCTGGTTCCCCCTTGCTTGTGAATGTAAGCCACTGCTGTGGCATTGTCGGAACATATCTTCACCCACTTGTGAGATATTTATTCCGATAAGGCTCTTAGAGCTTGCCCTATGGCTCTCAACTCCAGAATATTGGAAGAGACGGCACGCAGATCCCAGCTTCCCTGCACTGATCTGCCAGGCATGACTGCTCCCCAACCTGACTCCGATGTGTCTGTTGTAATTGTAACCCACTGGGGTTCGGACAGAGGCATGCCCCTGGTAAGATTCTGTCTTTCCATCCACCATCTTAAACTTGCTCGAACTTCCTCTGGCAAGTAAAGATCTCTTTTTAGATTTAGAGGGTTCAGCGAACCTGACTTGATCAGAAACTGTTGCAAAGGCCTGAGATGCCATCTCGCCCACTTCACCATCTGAATGGTTGATGTCATCACTCCTAGAAGTGACATACAGTCCTTCACTGTGACCTTTGTTTGTGCCGCAAATAAAGACATCCTCTCTTGAATCTGTTCTACCTTTTCCTGAGGAAGACTTACTCGGTCTCTGCCGGTCTCTATTTGAGCCCCCAAGAATACCAAGTCCTGAGTTGGCACAAGACAACTTTTCTGCCAATTTATGACCCATCCGAAAGCTTGCAATGCCTGTATCGCATTGTCTCTGTTTCTTGCGGCCTCTTCCTCTGACTCGGCCACCAACAGAATGTCGTCTAGATAATGGTATGCCGAAATTCCGACCTCTCTTAAGGCTGCTATATTGGTTATTAGCACCTTCGAAAACGTTCTTGGCGACGTTGACAGCCCGAAGGGAAGACAGGTGAACTGAACATGTTGGCCTCCCGTCATAAATCGAAGGAACTTCCTGTGCGGCTTGTAAATTGGTATATGGAAATAGGCGTCTTTTAGGTCTAACTTTATCAACCAAGACCCTGGACGAATCGTCATAATGATTGAGGCTAATGACTCCATATGAACTTTCGACATGAAATGAACCAATTGATCCAGAACTGGCCTGAAGGCCCCCGATGCTTTCCTCACCAAGAACAGCTTCGAATAGAATCCCAAGCGCTGCTGGGAGACCGGCACCATCTCCACCGCGCCAGACATCTTGAGCTGTTGAACATAATCTTGAAAAATAGCTTCCGCCCCTAAAACTTTCGGGCCCGTTGAACAACAAAAAATATTGTGTCTCGGCATCTTGGGAAAACTCCAGTCGATACCCCTCCTGGATTATCTTCAAGACCCAGACATCTTGGATTTTTGAGACCCAGATCTGTTGAAAAAGGGCTAACTTCGACCCCACCTCCACAGCCTGGGTCCACCATATCTCATTGTGACTTACTGGAACCTGCGAAAAAGGTTGAAGTCTTCTTATTGGACTGCCGTCCGTCTCCGCGAGAGTTTCTCCAATTCTGCTGTTTGCCATAGCTTCTACCTGGTCTGGAATATCTTCGGTCACGAAAAGTATTCCCAGTTGGGGACGATTGTCTAGACCTCTGCCGCTTAAACCTTCTTTCCTGGGGAAGAAATACGCTCTTCCCTCCAGATGCCTTTTTAATAATTGAATCTAATTTTTAACCAAACAGCATCTCTCCTTCGAAGGCCAACTGACACAGATTTGATTTAGATGCTGAATCTGCCAACCATGGCTTCAGCCATAAGGCACGCCTTGTAGCCACCGACAGTGCCATGGACCTCGCCGAAAGTTTTACCAAATCCAAAGAGGCATCTGCCATAAATTCCACAGCGAGCCTTAACTCCGAGAGCATTTCTTTCAAATTCGCCCTTCTCACAGATAAAATGGCCTCATCCAGGTTATCCAGCCACACCTTCATTGCCCTTGAGGTAGAAGTTATTGCCACTGCTGGCCTACAAGCTGCTCCAGCTGAAACATAAGATTTTTTAAGATTAAACTCTAATCTTTTCTCCATAGGATCCTTGAATGCAGCCGCATCATCGACTGGCAACGTAGTCTTCTTTGCCAACCTAACCACTGCTGCATCAACCTTGGGTGCATTATCCCACAGCTTCGAGAAAGCATTTTCAATTGGATATCTCTTCGAGAATCTCCCCTGTATAACCACTTTCTTCCCTGTATTCTTCCACTCCGAGTGAATTAAATCTTTAATCGACTCATGTACCGGAAATGTCGGTGCTTTCTTCTTGAGAGATGGAAAGAATCTATCTGCTGAGGAACCTTTCGGAGCCTCTTCTGTTAATGTCAGCGCTTTTCTTACAGCCTTAATCAAACTGTCAACAGCTGCGACATCTAGAGTAGTTTCTTCCTCTGAAACAAATTCTCCTTCCTCAGTTAAACTTTCCTCTGGATCATACAATTCCTGTTCTGAAACTTCAGATAACGAGTCATAGAGCGATTCCCTGACTCTCCTAGACCTCCTGCCAGCTACAGGTACAGACGTCGATGCTGAGGCTTCCTGCACTCCCTGTACCACAGCCTGCTTGATTAGCGATACTAAAGCATCCAGCTGAGGCATCACTGCGGCTTGTTGTTGTTGTCCCGCAGGAGATTGTCCCTTTGTTGACTTCTTGGATCCAGAAGCATCTTTCTGAGTGTCACTGGAGGCAGGGAGACTAAAAGGCAAGATATAAATCATCAGCCATATACTTCATATATCTCTCTTTTTTTTTTTTTTTTAATCTTTGTTTCGCTTACCCAGAGCCTTTAGATTGCGCTCCTTTCCCAGAGCTAACCATTTCCATCTTGAAACATGTTTCCAGCGATGGCGACCGTCGCAGGCGAAAACACGCCGGCGTTCCCTTAAGGCGCCTGAAAGTGACGCAATTACGCTCGCGTAACCACGCTCGTGTAACACGCCCGCGTAAACACGCCCGCGTAAACACGCCGTGCGTTCTGCGTCCAAACACGCTTCCGGATGTGTGCGTCATTTCCGGTCCTTGGAACGCATAGGCGCCATTTTGGACTGCACATGCTCCGGAAAGTATGCTAGGCCCATTTCCCTGCATATTATACTGTTAGCTCTTAGCACCCACCCTGCTTCAAAGGGTACGGACTCTTGGACCCACATCGTCCTCTGGAAGCTCCTCTCCCATGGCGACCTCCACAGAGAGCACAAGGGAGGCATCAAAGAGGGGGGAAAAGAGAGAGAAAACCCCCCTCTTACGGAATACATCCTGGGTAAGCACTCCAACAATCCATATGACCGAAGGACAGGAAAAAAAGACAGTGGTGAGGGGGAGGGAGGAGGCTTTGTAGAGGAGGTTTTCTGTTCCTGTCCAATGACCAAAAGGGGAGAGGATAACCCATGTTGGTGAATTGCTGCCATGGTGACTTGGGAAAAATGGACAGTTTGCTCAATCTACACTTTATCCACTCATGGAGCACAGACCTAGGACTCACACTTTCAGAGGAACAGATTGGCACTCTAATACTAAAATTACTATGCAGTTCTAGATGTAGTCGTATTCAACAAATAATTATAAAATCCTTACAAAATGGTATAAAACTCCTGCGAAACTGAAGACAATATTTCTGCAGGTATCCGAGATATGTTGGAGATGCAATATGACACATACAGTTAGGTCCATAAATATTCGGACAGACAACTTTTTTCTAATTTTGGTTCTGTACATTACCACAATGATTTTTAAATGAAACAACTCAGATAAAGTTAAACTGCAGACTTTTAGCTTTAATTCAGTGGGTTGAACAAAAAGATTGCATAAAAATGTGAGAAACTAAAGCCTTTTTTTTTAATACAATGACTTCATTTCAGGGGCTCAAAAGCAATTGGACAGTTGACTCAAAAGCTATTTCATGAGCAGGTGTGGGCAATTCCTTCGTTATGTCATTATCAATGAAGCAGATAAAAACCCTGGAGTGAAAGATTTTGCTGTGAACAGACACAAATAGAAGAGCGGTCAAATTAGCTCTTCATGCAGGTGAAACAAGTCATCCTTAAGCTGCAAAAACAGAAAAAACCCATCCGAGAAATTGTGACAATATTAGGAGCGGCAAAATGCACAGTTTCGTACATCCTGAGAAAGAAAGAAAGCACTGGTGAACTCAACAACGCAAAAAGACCTGGATGTCCACAGAAGACAACAGTGGTGGATGATCGCAGAATCATTTCCATGGTGAAAAGAAACCCCTTCACAACAGCTAAACAAGTGAACAACACTCTCCAGGAGGTAGGCATATTGATATCCAAGTCTACCATAAAGAGAAGACTGCATGAAATTAAATACAGAAGGTGCACTGCAAGGTAGTCATAAGCCTCAAGAATAGAAAGGCTAGATTGGACTTTGCTTAAAAAAAACCCAAAAAAAAAACAGTTCTGGAAAAGCATTCCTTGGACAGATGAAACCAAGATTAAGCTCTACCAAAATGATGGCAAGAAAAAAGTATGGAGAAGGTGTGGAACAGTTCATGATCCAAAGCATACCACATCATCTATAAAACATGGCGGAGACACTATTGTTTATCCATGCTGTGACACAGGACAGAAGCAGCCGAATTAATGCTGAGTTGTTCAGACATACTGTTGGTCAAATACAAGAGTACTCTGCAGGCAACCCATTATCAATATATTTAAGACAGCGACATTTTGTGCATACTGCTACTAAAAATTGCCTTACCCTTTAAACAAAACAGGAATTGTTTGTCCATATATTGCAATATATTTAAGCTGGCCAACTACGTCAAAGTCATCCCATATCTGGCCAGTCCTATGCTCAATTTTATCTGATTCATTAAGAATTATTTTGCTTCATTATACATTTTACAAACAAACAAACAACCTTTCCCTTGTTTGTTACAGACATACTGTTGGCTCAAATCCAGCTAAATGCAGTCAAACTGATTGGGAGGCATTTCATTATACAGATGGACAATGACCCAAAACATACAGCCAAAGCAACCCAGGATTTTAGTAAAACGAAGTGAAATATTCTTGAATGGGCAAGTCAGTCATCTGATCTGTACCCAACTGAGCTTTCATTTCACTTGTTGAAGATAAACGTCAGACAGAAAGGCCCACAAACAAACAACTGAAACCCAGAATCTGGTGATGTACAAAGGGTTTTCAACCAAGTATTAGAAATTAACATTTATTTTCAGTTTTTTAATGTCTAATTACTTTTGAGCACCTAAATTAAGTGATTGTTAAAAAAAAAAAGGCTTTAGTTTTGTCACATTTTTATGCAATCTTTTTGTTCAACCCACTGAATTAAAGCTGAAAGTCTGCAGTTCAACTGCATCTGGGATGTTTGATTTAAAATTCATTGTGGTAATGTACAGAACCAAAATTAGAAAAAAGTTGTCTCTGTCCAAAGATTTATGGACCGAACTGCCAGCAGAAAAAACCTTATTGGGATCAGAGAAATTCTAAACCACACAATAGATAGGAACCCTGAATACTGCCTGCTGTTTCACTTAGAGAGCCCTATCTCCACCTTCAAAAAATCCCTAAAACCCTACTTCTTAAATGCTGCGAAGTAGTGATATGTGGGCCGGCCCGATACCCACGGAACCCGCAGGTCGTGCTGACCTTGCACGCTCCTTTACGGGTCGCGGGTGGGTGTGGGTGGGTGCGGGTTGAGTTCTTCTGACTTCTCTCCCGCCTGCGACCTTCCAAATGCTGGCTTCCAACTTCCGAATTGAGCTTATAGACGCGCGCCTCTCACCCCAAACCTTTTGTGACAACATCGGCGTGGAGTGTCTCAGGAAGCCAGGCTCGGGCAGGCACCGACACTGTTTGATGTTCATGTCATAATAAAATTTCAATAAAAATTATAATTGGATAAAAATATTACACTGGAATCAAATATGGGGAGGAATGAAAGACTTATTCAGTGCTGGGAAACTGTGCTTAATGGTTTTAAATCAAAATGCAGGACAAAGAACATGTCAGTTACCATGAGTCCTCAAGAGCTGGGGAAGTTTTTTTTTTTTTTTTGAGCAAAGGTTTTATTGCTTTAAGAAAACAATCCTGATGTTGCTGGACTACAGCTCCCAGTATGCCTTAACTTATGTTAAAGTATTATGGGATTCTTAGTCTGCTAACACCTGAGTAAAGTATGGTTGAGCAGTGCAGCGCAGGGGGGGGGTTTAGGGTCCCTTTAAAGAAAATGTGGTGATGTAATTGCCTGTGTATCCCTTTAAATTCGCACATATTTTGAACATGGCTCAACAAAGGGCACAAAGCTTGTCTGAAACGTCGCAGAATGTGTTTTGACATTTACCGAATATATTGCTTTTTGCAAAAATCTGGGTGCTACTTCATCTTCTTTCCTGTTTTTTATTTGGTGAATCGAGATGTTAGCATTCCTAACAGGAGCAGGGCAACCGGACATTAAGCTGAATACGGAGTGTGCTTACACGCTCTTCTTTCTTTCTTTATACAATGCACATTTCATATGTTTGAGGGTACTTGGGAATATAAGAAATGGCTTGCCACATGTTAATTGCATCAGAGAAACAATAAATCACAGTCAATAACCACCTTTCCATCTTCAGTCAGATTGCTTAAATAAATATACAGGTTTCTAGCACATACTGCTCTCTTCCAAGCAGAAACAACCCAACACAAAAAGATTTACCTTACTAGGAGATTTCAGTGGTGATATAGCAATTTTGTTTGTAGTTTTAACCGAGGATGTACCAATCACTCCACTATCAGCAATGTTTGCTGCTTTGGGTGGTGTTCCAGGATTAGTATGTGAGAGTGCCCGACCTGCAAACAGAGGAGGCAACACAACAAGATATAATTAACAGCAAGCTGAATTAAGGATAGTCCCTAAAAAGCAAATCTCTGCTATCCCATATGGAGTCTTCTCTTAAAGGGGATGTAAAGGCAAAAAAAAATGAAATCCCATTTTTACTTTCTTTAATGTAAAAGAAATCCATCTCCAATATACTTTAATTAAAAAATGTGTACTGTTTTTATAAGTAACTTGCTCTGACAGCTGCGGATAGGAAACTTCATACGGTCCTTGCAGGGAAATTATCATACCTTTAAACGGCAGAGGGGAGCTCCCCCCGCCTTACTTCCCAGAACTTGAGCAGCTCTGTTTGTTTCCCTGTAGAGCAGCCAGCGACCGTGTAGAGATTTGTATACACAGATCCAGTGCAGTCTGCATATTCTGTTTATTAATTAGTCTTGTTGTATCGGCTTCTATGGCAGATATTATTTTACTTGTGCTGTTTTGATAATTTATGATGATCCCAAAACTTAGCCTCCAAACAGAAGCCCTGAGCATGTGCAGGGTCTTGGTCTTGCAAAGATGTTTAACAAAGTTACAAGATGACAGCCCCCTGCAGCCAACTTTGAAAGCATAAATCATTTGTTTAATTGGGCTTCTGGTGCATTAAGTTCACGTTTATATTTAGTATAAAAAAAATACAGTATTGCTATTTTAGACTTTAGTTCCCGTTTAATAAATGTTTATCAAAAAGATGTGCCGTAAAGCTTTAAACAAAGGTTTAAAAAGGAGATTCAGTGTAAATAAATGCAAACAATAAAATTTACAACCTTAAAGGGATACTGTCATGGGGAAAATTTTTTTTTTAAAATGAATCAGTTAATAGTGCTACTCGAGCAGAATTCTGCACTGAAATCAATTTTTCAAAAGAGCAAACAGATGTTTTTATATTCAATTTTGAAATCTGACATGGGGCTAGACATATTGTCAATTTCCCAGCTGCCCCAAGTCATGTGACTTGTGCTCTGGTAAACTTCAATCACTCTTTACTGCCGTACTGCAAGTTGGAGTGATATCACCCCCCCCTCCCCCCCAGCAGCCAAACAAAATAACAATGGGAAGGTAACCAGATAACAGCTCCCTAACACAAGATAACAGCTGCCTGGTAGATCTAAGAACAACACTCAATAGTAAAAACCCATGTCTCACCGAGACACATTTAGTTATATTGAGAAGGCAAAACAGCAGCCTGCCATAAAGCATTTCTCTCCTAAAGTGCAGGCACAAGTCAAATGACATGGGGCAGCTGGGACATTGACAAAATGTCTAGGCCCATGTCAGATTTCAAAATTGAATATAAAAAAATCTGTATTTCTGTACAGAATTCTGGTGGAATAGCACTATTAAATGATGCGTTTTGAAAAAAACATTTCCGATGACAGGATCCCTTTAAGGAGGAGATTAGTCACCCGCAATATCTCTCTTCTGCAAGCAACATATCTCATCAAAATGCTGCCCCACTGTCAATAATGTTAAATGCAGATAAGAAAACATACACTGAACTTTCTTTCTTCAAAGTAATTGGAAGTGCAATAATGGAAAAACTAAATGCTGCATATGCTTCCACCGATTTACATTATTGCCAGGGGGAAGCATCTGAAGGAGATTAGTCGTCAGCAGAAGAAATTTATTGTGGGCAACCAATCACCTTGTGTGCCAGTACTCTAATGGGCCTACAATGTCTGTAGCTTACTGGCCCATGTATGGGGCCCTTTAAAGGTCCTCCCTGACTGATAACTGACAATATCGGCCAGGTGTCAATCAGGTAGGTTAAAAAATCCTGTCAAGGAAGAACTCATGGGCTAGTTACCATAGCTCTTGCACCAACTTCCTGCTTGTCCTGCACTGTGATCAGATATCTCAATGTGGGCATATTGGTAAATGATCAACTCTGGAAACCTCACCAAATGAGCAGAACTTTATGTATGGCCATCTTATGGCTAGGGAACTGAGTGCATACACTCTGATCGGGTGCACTTGTCCATTGGGGAAGGGAGCGCGAGGCTCCTGAGGCGTTTGGTTGTATTCCGCCATTAGAGCCTTGGAGGTACTTTAAAGTGATACTGACACTAAAAAATGATTTTTAGCATATGAATGTACATTGATTGTTACCTATAGGTCATGTTGATCATTTTTGTGCTGAGAGGTTTGTTTTTGTATATAATTGTTAGTTGAAGTTCCTAAGCCTGACTCTCTGACACTCTGACTTTGCCAACCTGACTGTCCCATCTCAGCCTGTTAGTTACAGTTTCTAATGCTAACGGACTCCTGCTGCACAAATATGGCAGCCCCCTCATACAGGAACATGGGGGATCAGACAGGTAATGTAAAAGCTTCATGCAAATACTTTATGGCAAAGTTAAAAGTAGCTTGCAAAGTTTAATTTCAGGTGTCAGTATCTCTTTAAGTACACCACCCGCATTGGCATCGCGTCTTCATTATTTTTGTTCTACCATACACTCTGATCGTAGCTTCGGCTGGAGAGAGGCAACACTGAGCAGAGATAGCCTGCTTTCATGTTTTCAGGCTGATCTCTGCTCCTCTAGCCAGGTCAAAGTTGTGACTGGCAGTGCAGCTACAGGAAGCTGCTGATCAGAGCGGATCTTATCAAATATGGAGGAGGAGAGAAGCATTGAATACGCTTCGAGTGCCCCTAGCCTTAGGAAGGTAAATTCTTAATGCTGAAGAACCCAATGTTCTGGATAATAAACTTAGATGTTATGTATATGGGTCAAGCAATATCAGTCAACAACAGAAAGACACAGTATTAAAAGCTGCATTTACAAAAACTAGTAAATGGCCCTTCTATATAAAATACATGATTTGAAAATCAGATGACGTTTACATTCATATAAAAATATAGAACACTTTATAAGCACTTCCATGCGCCAATTTAATTTACAAAAAGAAGAATTTGTTAATTTATAAATGACTCAGTCCTGCCCTGTAAAAGGACAAACAATAACAATTGTAGTCCATGAAGCATCTTTTCTCTATGTAATCTCCTCCTTGACCCACCTTCTTTAACAAAGTAGAACACGCATACTATATAAGATCCCGAGCTCTACTAACAAAATATTTCCTAAGCCACTACTGTCTGCATTAAAGGGGCTAGTTTACTTTCAAGTTAAAATGTTATAGAATAGCCAATTCATTTTTTTTAGTCTAAATTATTTATAGTTTTTGAATTATTAACTTTCTTCTTCTGACTCTTTCCAGCTTTCAGATCAGGGTCACTGACCCCAGTAGCCCATAAACTATTTCTCTGTGAGGCTTTTTTTTATTTTTTCAGGTGCTCTCCTATTCATAGCCACTCTCTCATTCAAACCCCTGCATAATTGCTACTATACTTTGGACCCTGGCAACTAGAGAGTTGCTGAACAAATAGCAAATTAATTAAAAATAATGTATTAATTAACCCTCGATATTCGACCATTAGTAAATGTGCCCCAAAGTGTCCATTACAATCCAAAAGGTACACTTAACCTTTTTAGGTTTTTAGGGTTAGCTGATGTGTTTACAAAGACCTTTCTGATAAAGCTTAGTTTGAACCATTCTGGGGTTTGAAAATTTTAGCAGCCCTGAGCTACAGGGGCTGTTTTACAAGCACACTTGCTAAATTGCACAAGTGCAGTTGCCAGTTGAAAACAACTTGGTTAACAGTTTCAGGCTGAACAATTATAAAAACAGTGCGCACACTTCAATATGGTTGTGACAATATGTCAAATGTCAAATGTATTTAGGCAGAGGTAGATGAGGACAATTTTCAAACTTTAGTAAATATGCGGTTTCAGCCTTATAGTGCTCCACTTTAGGGTTAGTCCACGAGGAGATTCGGGGAGATTTAGTCGCATGGCGACTACGCCTCTTCTTCTGGGCGACAATCTCCTGAACTGCCTCCGCGTGTCTTCCCATACGCTATAATGAAAAGTCACCTGCATTAAAGCACACGCGGCGCTTTGTTTTCCGAAGTTTCCCCGTGAGGCAACTTCGGAAAACAAAGCGATGGGAAGACACGCAGATGCAGTTCGGGGAGATTGTCCCCCAGAAGAAACCGCGATTAGTCGCCAGGCGACTAAATCTCCCTGAATCTCCTCGTGTGGACTAACCCTTAAAGAAAGATACATTATGTTTAAAACTAAGTGTCCTAAGCATTCTGTGTGTGGTGGTGGGGGGTGAGGCTCCTAGAGATCCCAAGATATAGATCGTGCATTTGGATTTTCATGCCAGTCACCTCCAAACAATACACTGTAATAACTTAGAAATACTAAGTGCATTTAACTCTCCACGACAATGGGGATAAACAAGGCAAATTAATAATATACCTCCAGCAAAAGAGGAAGATACTTGTGTAGTCTGCCCTGAGAGTGCTTTACTATTCAAAGGCTTTGCAATGATCAACTTAGTAATGACAGGGCCAGATGATGATGCAGGAGCCTTCTTTGCAATCTAAAAATATGAAAAAAAGAAAATGTTATTTAAATCTGTAAAAATTTATATAAATACACATTTCTTTCCGTGTGAAGGTTAAGTTAGAAAGCTTTCTCTAATACAGATTTACATTCACTTTATTCCTACATTTACAGTACATGTAAGGAGAACAGTAAACATATATCTACTAGTGTTGTGTCTGCAGCCCAGGTGTTAAGTTGGTCATACATGCCCAGATTTGGTTAGACAGTTAGGTTTCGATCATAGTGGCTGTGTGGTCACCTTAAATTATCTGGATACTTCAGTGAGATTTGGCTGTGCATATCTGTTGTTTGCCTGCCTGTTATTTTGTAGCAAACAAAAGAGAAGAGCAAACTTGAGGGATAATAAGTAGTTACTGATAGGGGCAATGGCACAAATGAGCGTGGTCAAAAATGTCAACACGGGTATGTGCATCAATTTTTTTCCCCTCTTACCATTTTTGAAATGTTGGGAGGTATGTTACTGTTCTAATGTAACTCGTCATTATATCTGTAAATATATTGTTTTTAACATACTTGATTCCTGCAGTAGTTAATACTTTTCACTTACAAAATCAACCAAGTGTGAAATTTAGTAAAGGGTTCCCAAACTTTTTTTCAACTGTATACTCAGCTATGAGAGCCCTTATCAGGAAGACATTGTCGATAAAGATCGATTTAAGCAAAACACTCACATTTTTAAAACAGATCTCTGATTTTACTCTGTAATAATAATAAAACAGAATGCTGTGCTTGATCCCAACGAAGTTCCACAGGCACATTGGTGCAAAACAAGCCTACTTGCTTTGTTTCATTTTTTAATTATTTTTAGCAGATTTACAGATTTATGCTATGGTGATCCAAGTTTTGAAATGATCCATTATCCGAAAAACTTTGGGTCCCCAACATTCCGCATAGTAGATCCTATACATATATAACACTGGATAACATCCAAATGAAGATGCTGGTTGGACAACTGGAAAGGATATTTCTTGCCCATCACTACACACATTTCTCTTCTCCTTTACACTCTCATATTCACTTTTATATATGCTTAACCTTCTGTATCTTGATTTTCTTTTTGATTGCTTCTCAGCTCCTTCAGATCAATTTTGTGCGGTTAATTGCACTTTTAAAGGGGACCTGTTCTCACAAACATAAAAAGCTGTATAATAAAAGTCCTTTCAAAATAAACGTAATTTTTTTTGTTTAATTAAAACTTCCATACCTGTTATAAAAGGTATTTAAAAATCGTGGCAGTCAATTACTCTATGAAGCCATAGATGTGTGTGTGTGTGTGGGGGGGGGGGAATTACTTTCACTTTCCATTCTTCGCTACCTAGATGTCACTGCATGCCTTTCATTCCCCCTCACTGTCTAATTTTGCAGTCATTGCATGAGCTGATGCACCCGAGGAAGGGGATTGGTCCCCGAAAGCTTGCACATTAAATTTCTGCAAATAAAGTAACACAAAGGCTCTGCTAGAAAAGTTGGTGTGCTTCTTCCCTACACAGTCTGGGTGACATAATTGGCTTGGATACAGCTTGGGATATAAATGCACACTGCAGTTATAAGTAAGTGGTGCTGCAAGAAAAAGTTGTTGCTGATCTTTCATTTGACACAGGGTCACAGATAGAGGCAGTAACCAGGAGAGCAGAAGCCGGGTGGTGGGAGAACAGAGAGATAGAGCTATCCATCCAGAGAGAACAGTATCCTCTTAAAGGGGATCTATCACGAAAATGAACATTTATTACAAGCTTCATCTTGCTTAAATAAGAAACTTTCTAAATATCATCAATTGAAAATTCTTGACCATTTATAGAATCAGCAAGCTACTCTTCACTCTCCACCCTCTGACCAACCTGTCTTTCTTCATTCTATCTTCATGCATTAGGTGGAGTCAGTTTTTGATTGACAGTTTGATCTAACACAGCCTTTGGGGGAGGGTTGCACTCTTGGGGGCACATTTACAAAGCTCGAGTGAAGGATTCGAATTAAAAAAACTTTGAATTTCGAAGTGTTTTTTGGGCTACTTCGACCTTCGACTACTACTTCGACTTCGAATCGAACGATTCGAAGTAAAAATCGTTCGACTATTCGACCATTCGATAGTCGAAGTACTGTCTCTTTAAGAAAAACTTCGACCCCCTACTTCGGCAGCTAAAAGCTACCGAAGTCAATGTTAGCCTATGGGGAAGGTCCCCATAGGCTTGCCTGAGATTTTTTGATCAAAGGATATTCCTTCGATCGTTGGATTTAAATCCTTCGAATCGTTCGATTCGAAGGATTTAATCGTTCGATCGAACGAATAATCCTTCGATCGTTCGATCGCAGGATTTGCGCTAAATCGTTCGACTTCGATATTCGAAGTCGAACGATTTTAGTTCCTAGTCGAATATCGAGGGTTAATTAACCCTCGATATTCGACCCTTCTTACATCTGCCCCTTAATCTAGGTGCTCACTCTTTAAAAATAACCGGCTCTAATGGAAATCCTGTTTCTCTGTGTGCAGGGTGTTTGCCAGAGTCTGTTACTTTGTTATTCTTTGTTTGTGCTGGAGTTGGTTATTCGAGTTATTCTGCTAAGAAAGGGAGTCCCCCTAAAAGACGTATAAGACTTACCTGTCGAGAGAGTGAGATACTGAAAAGTAACTTGATTATTTCTTAAACGGTGCAGAATTTTTAATTCACTTTACAGTCATGAAAAAGTTTGGGAACCCCTCTTAATTCTTTGTAGTTTTGTTTATCATTGGCTGAGCTTTCAAAATAGCAACTTACTTTTAATATAGAACATGCCTTATGGAAATAGTAGTATTTCAGCAGTGACAACGTTTATTGGATTAACAGAAAGTATGCAATATGCATCATAACAAAATAAATTTGGGCACCCCAACAAAGATATTACATCAATACTTAGTTGAGCCTACTTTTGCAAATGTCGAGCATGTACAGCCTGATTTAAATCATCCCATAGATTTTCGATAATATTCAAGTCAGGGGACTGTGACAGCCATTCCAGAATATTGTACTTCTCCCTCTACATAAATGCCTTTGTAGATTTTGAAGTGTGCTTAGGGTCATTGTCTTGTTGGAATATCCAACCCTTGCAGAACTTCAACTTTGTGAGTGATGCTTGAACATTATCCTGAAGAATTTGTTGATATTGGGTTGAATTCATCCGACCCTGAACTAGCCCCACAGCATAATGGAACCTCCACCAAATTTTACAGTAGGTAGCAGGTGTTTTTCTTGGAATGTGGTATTCTTTTTCTACCATGCAAATCGCTTTTTGTTATGACCAGATAACTAATTTTTTGTCTCATCAGTCCAAAGCACTTTGTTCCAAATGAACACTTCTCTAAATGATTGCATAAAAAAATCGACTGTTTGGGGCGTGAGTGCAGAAAGGATTTCTTTCTCATCACCCTGCCATACAGATGTTCTTTGTGCAAATTGCGATGAATTGTAGAACGATGTAAAGATACACCATCAAGATTTTCTTGCAGGTGATCTTTGGGTTGTCTGTAACAATTCTAACAATCCTCTGCATTTGCCACTCCTTTATTTTTCTTGGCCTGCCAGACCTGGGTTTTACAGCAGTTGTGCCTGTGGCCTTCCATTTCCTGATTACATTCCTTACAGTTGAAACAGACACTTTAAACCTTGGATAGCTTTTTGTAGCCTTCCCTAAACTATGATATTGAACAATCTTTGTTTTCAGATCATTTGAGAATTGCTTTGAGGATCCCATGCTGTCACTCTTCAGGAGAGTCAAACAGAAGTACAACTTGCAATTGGCAACCTTAAATACCTTTTCTCCTGATTTGATACACCTGCCTATAAAGTTCAAGGCTTAACGAGCTAATCCAACCAATTTGGTGTTGCCAGTAATCAGTACTGAGCAGTTACATGCATTCAAATTAGCAAAATTACCACGGTACCCCAATTTTTGCACAGACAGTTTTTCACATTTGATTTAATGTCATACAACTGAATACTGCTACATTAAAATTCTATGTTCAGAAAACACCCCAGTAGTACTCAGATGTTCATGGGAAAAAAAAGACATACCACTGTTTTGTTTTGTTTTTGTTGAAAGTGGAGTAAATTATTATGCAGGCTGAGAGGGGTTCCCAAACTTTTTCATATAACTGTATTTAGAAAGTGTCTTATTTAAATGAGATGAAGTTTATATTAATTTTTCAATAGATCCCCTTTAAACTCAAAGCCTAAGGCCACAGCTGCCTTGCCATCAAGCTGGCCCTTTTCTAAAATCTGCAGTGTTTTTGGATTCTCCAGATTATAAAACATCTAATGATAACACCAACCATTAGATTTTTAAGGGACCATGTACCTTTAGTTTTAATTTTCCTTTTGGGTTTGCCTAATAGAAATATTAAGGGCTGCATATACATTTATTTCACATTGCTTTATTTTTCACAGGCTTCAGTAAAGGTACTGCTGTCTATGCATGCCATTTTAGAATTGCTTTGGCAGCCACAGCCTAATTTTAAGACTGGCCACAAGCTACTAAAAACCATCTGCAGGTCTCCCATTTAACATATAATCCCATGACAAAAGCCAGAAATGTATACACAGATATTTTAAGGGGCTTGGTCTTACATGACTAGGACTGGAGTCAGTCTAATGGAGCCAAAATATGGCACCTTCTAAAGTGAAATGAAAGAAAAAAAAAGTGGGGTCCTTCAGGTCTCAGTATTGGGTACACTTTTATTTAACTTGTTCATTAATGACTTAGGGGAGGGTATTGTAAATAATGTATCAGTGTTTGCAGATGACACAAAACTATCCAGCCCAATTAATTCCATCCAGAATGTGGCATCCTTAAAACAGGATTTTGACAAACTGGCAATCTGGGCAGCTAAGTGGCAAATGAGATTCAATGTTGATAAATGTAAAGTCATGCACCTGGGATGTAAAGATATCCAAGCCACTAATACCTTAAATGGGACAGCACTAGGCAAATCCATAATGGAAAAGGTTCTTGGAATCCTTGTAGATAATAAATTTGGCTGTAGCAAGCAATGCCAGTCAGCAGCATCAAGGGCAAATAAGGTCTTGAGCTGTATTAAAAGGGGCATTGATTCATGGAAGGGGTCATTCTTCCACTATATATAGCACTGGTAAGGCCCCATCAAGAATATGCTGTAAAGTTTTGGTCTCCAGTGCTCAAACAAGACATTATTGAATTAAAGAGGGCACAGAAAAGGGCAACTAAGCTGGTAAAAGGTATGGGAAATCTTAGCTATGAGGAAAGATTGACCAAATTGGGGATGTTGACGCTGAAGAAGAGGAACTAAAGGGGTGATATAACTATGTATAAATATATAAGGGGATCATATAATAATCTCTCTAATGCTTTATTTACCAGTAGGTCTTTCCAGCTGACGTGAGGTCACCCATTCTGAGAAGTAGAAAGGAGGTTCCGCCTAAATAATCGGAAGGGGTTTTTTACAGTGAGATCTGAGAAGATGTGGAATGCTCCCCCAGAATCTGTTGTAAAGGCTGGTACATTAATTAGCTTTAAGGGAAAATATACCCTCCAAATTGAATACTTAAGCAACAGATAGTTTACATCATATTAAGTAGCATATTAAAGAATCTTACCAAACTGGTATTGATATTTTTGTTCATCACAAAGACAGAAAATTGTTCAGCCTTACAGTATGTGCATGGATTTATATCTCAAGTTTGTTTACAATGTCTAAGATAAAAGTCATAAAACAACATTTTGGAGCATGTACATATTTAAAGGAACAGTAACACCAAAAAAAGAAAATGCTTTAAAGTAATGAAGATATCATGTAGTGTTGCCCTGCAATTGTAAAACTGATGTGTTTGCTTCAGAAACACTACTATAGTTCATATAAACAAGCTGCTGAATAGCAACGGTGGAAATTAAAAAAAAAAAAGGCTATATGGCAGAGGTTAAATAGTGTATAACAGATAACACCATTATGTTCTACAGAGCTTATCTGCGATCTGCAGTATAACCTGAGCCTTTTCTCCTTTGAAAGGCTGCCAAACAATAGTAGCATTTCTGAAGCAAACAGCAGTTTTACTAGTGCAGGGCAACTATGCATTATATTTGTATTACTGTAAAACAATTTAATTTTTTGATGTTACTCGTCCTTTAAAGGGCAAGTCAACCCCAAAATAAAAATTTGCCTAATAAAAGAAAACATAATTCTAGGCAACTTTTGCAATATACATTCATTACAAATTTGTTATGGTTTCAAAGTTATTTGTATATGTATTGCTATTAAAAGCAGTGTTTGTCCCTTTCTTTTCCCTGCTCTGATGTCTAAGACTGTTGATACAATGTTAGACAAGGCAGCTGATTACCGGTAACCCTTTCCCTGCCAGCCATTTTGTAATAGACTTTTCAAAGTATGCAAGAATTTTGGTGTAATTCTACTTCTGTAAAAAAAATATAGGCTTCTAAGTGTCTAACAAAATGAAAAAAAATCATGTTTCACAAAGAACAACCACATATATCAGAAACATCATTTATTTTATGTACAAGAACACAGCCGATTTGGAACGGTCTAGGTCTCCTGAACGCGGCAATACCAAATATATAGTTTTAAGGAGATTTCTGACTTGTATAGATCAAAATCTACAAGCAGTACACTACCAAATTTCCAAAGCACCATACCCCGAAACTGAATACTTCTCATTTCAAGGCCAAACATTCCACTAACAGCTGGTTTACCCTAGAAAACTACCCATTATTAGAAAGAACAGATTCTGGAGAATCAAAAATGGCTAAATATATCTATATACTCCAAACTACCAAGTTGCAATTGTTTCCTAAATGTATAATGATATAGAAAAAGCTTCCACACATCATTAGGAATCAATGTAAAACATCCCAAATATGAATGTCTAGGGTCCAATGAACAGTTTGATGCCCAATATGTATAAGTTTACCTAAGTATGTGGTATATTGGGGACACAAAACGACACCCCATTTAAGTTATCAGTTCTATAATTCCAGATACTGCAAAATAAACAAATGTAAATAGTTTGGGGGGGCAAAGGTAGAAAAAAGTACGTTCACCCCAGAAAACCATATATTTTCGGAAAGTACACATTCCTCTGAATCCAAATTGGGTATGCATGTCTTAATACTCCAAAGCACCAAGCCGCAAAAACCTTCCTAAATTCGGCAATTTTGGTGACATTTCCAAAAATCACCTCAAAACTTCCAGCCTGCAGCATCATATTTCCCACATGCTATTATGTATCAATATAAATTACCCCAAATATGAAACATGGGGTCCCCTGAACAGTGTGATGCCCAATATGTATTGGTTTACCTAAGACTCCCCATATGGTCTTTCATTTCAGGTACTACAAAATAAACACATTTACATCGTTTTGGGGGAGGGGCAAAGGTAGAAAAAATCATGATCACCCCAGAAAACCATATCTTTTCGGAAAGTACACATTCCCCCGAATCCATATTGGCATGAATGTCTTTCTACTCCAAAGCACCAACCCGAAAAACCTTTCCTAAGGCCCTCCTTACAGCAAAGACCCCCCCAAAACCATATATCTTATCTATACCATATACACATTCTGATGAATCCAACAAAGATAAAGCTTTTCCAAACATAGAGGTTTTTACAACATTTCTGAAAATTTTTTTGCAGTTTGCCGCATTTATCTCACACAATGTTTTCCATACAAAGAAAAATAACCCTAAATATGGACGTCAGAGCTCTACTGAATAGTTTGATGCCCAATATGCATAGATTTACCTTTGTGATGTGGTGTGTAAGGACCCCAAATGAAAAACGTGCATATGAATTTTTACGCTAGCCAACTCTGAAAACAGTACCCCGGCTGTGCGTTATAAGACCCCCAAAACCATATATTTTTGGTAAGAACATATTCTGACGGATTAAACAAAGTAAAATGTATCTTTCTATACCAAAGCACCAAACAGCTAAACTATACTAACGATACATAATGCAGGGATAAAATAGCAATAAAACCACATAAATTGTGTAAATCAATGAAATAACAAAATAACTGATCCAACAGCATAATGTGAGGGCTTACCCTGGTGGTCTAGTGGGCCAGAGGGGACGCCCGCCACGCTTCTCCTCTTCCATTGAAGTGCTGGTTCCTCAGGGGGTGCAGCGCGCATTTGCTTTTCTTATAGGCACATTGACGCTGGTGTGATGACGTCAGCGCACAATGGCAATTCAAACACTATTTAAAGGGAATTCCATGTACTGTCCTTTGCCGGTTATAGGTTCATCTTTGTGAGTTCCTGGTGCTTTTCCTGTGTTATTCCGATATCCGATTCCTGTTTTGACCCTTGCCTGATTGACTGTTCTGACTTCTGTGATCCTGACCCCTGCCCCCTACCTCGTAAACCGACTATTCTACACTCTGTAACCTGACCTGTGCCTGTTTGGACAACTTTTGATTGATCTCCCGGCTTTGACCCTTGCCTGTCTGACTCCATTTGAATTCTGCCCACACTGAACCCGGCCTGTTTGACTACGTTTTCGTCTAAATCCTTGTACTGTGACCTTCTGCCCAAAGACTTTGCTTAACAATCGTGCCCCTCTGCTCTTCCAGAACCCTTACTTGGCTCCTCTCTTAATAAGATCAGGCAGCATCCAATTATCAGAGAGCTCCTCCGGAGGTGAAAGGCGGCTGTTAAAGGCGGAAGCAAGAGCTGAGCCCAGAGGGTTTAGCATTGGTTCTGGATTCTGGGTGCAGATTCGTGACACATAATTAGTGGTCAAAATCGATTATCCAATAGTCATGCTGGCAAAATAAACTTTTTTTACGAGTGTACACTTCTAAAAGTGGTGTGACAGTGTGTAAGTGTTTATATAAGTGTGGAATGAAGTGCAAATAAGTGTACATAACTTTACAAAAAAAAAAAATTAAAAAAAATAATTTTTACTGTAAGAGTGAATAGATGTATATAAGTGTGTGTAGTGTGTAAATGAAGGCCACTTACTGTTCCTGGAGCAGGAAGGACAATCTGATGGCTGGAGAAGTCCTGAAGCAGCATGTATGCCGAGTCACTGCAAGCAAGAAGTTGCGTGGGCATCGCCAGTGAAGGAGAAAGCAGAAGAAAGCTGGAGGAAACGGGTAAGTGCAGCAGATGCTTCTTGCGATTTTTAGGCTGGCCCTGCGACAATTCTGTTGAAGGACCGACATGACAGCCCCGCAGCCTGTTGCCCAGGGGGCTGTCACCACTGCCAAGTCTCTGCAGAGGCAGCTAAAGCCGCTGATGCAGAGATCAGCACTGATTTCAGCCAGGATGTACTAGGTACGTGCCTGGCAGTTAAAGCCCTTGCCTGTCAAAACGTACAGCATACGTACTTGGCAGGCGAAGGGTTAACAGACCTGTTTGCTGGGGAACCAAGACTGTTGCAACATATTTAAAAAGTAATAACGGGGAGTTAAGCTGCTTTCAATATCAATTGATTTCACAAATAACTTTAAAAGCACTGAAAATGTGTAATAACTGTATTTTAGGAAAGTTGCTTAGAATTTTTCTTTTATTAGTCAAATTTTTATGTTGGGGTTGACTTGCTGGTTGACTGCTGCTGGTTGACTGCTGCTCCAGTCTTTCTCAATGTAAACAGTCAAAATGTAAGTCGTATGAGTATGAATCTAAACACTCACAACAGAATTAAGTTTTCACACAATTAACCCTTTACCTGACAAGTAGGTAGTCCTGGGACAATCATAGCAACTAAGGACACTTTTTTAGAACTTTACGCACAAACATACACAAATACTTTTTTCATACTAGTTTTCGAATTCTTCTAAAATTCCTGATGATTACGTGAGTGGTGGCCTAAGCACCCACGGTTTCTGATATCACTGGTTAATAATGTTCCCCCCCAAGTTAACCTATGAAGCTCATGAATGTGCCAGGAAATTTGACAAAATTAGACAACAAACCAGAGGCCCAGGTTGATTGATCATTTTGGGTAATGCCATCCCTAGAAAACATAACCAGCGATAACATTTTTATAAACAGTATCTGTGTATACTTGTAATTTAATTTCAAGGTATGAGACCTGCATTGCTTATTTTTTGCATTTATAGCAAATAATAGCTTGCCCTTACTATTTTCTACTCTTTTTTTTTTTTTTTACTTGCTTCTGTTCTTTAAAATGAAAATGCATAAATAAAAACTATAATAAAAAAGTAAGCCTTGAAGTAAGTATGCACAAGTATATTTTTGGATCTTTATATGCCATGTACTTCAACCTGTGTACATTGGGTATCAAATTGTTCAGCAGACATCTAATATTCATATTTACAATGTTTTCTCTGGTTAACTAATGACCTATAAGACATAATATGCTGCAAAATTAATATTTTGAGGGTTTTTTTTTTAGAAATATCTGCCCACGACCTGAACATTTTGTGCATGAGTCGGCCCGAACTTGCCTGGCCCGCACATCACTAGTAGACAGCCATATTTGCGTATTTTGGATTTATTAAAATCTGTTCTTTCCATATATGTTCCCAGGGTATACCTACTGTGCATGGATTGTTAGGCCTTGAAATCAGAAGTATGTGCAGAGTTTTTGAGCTATACAAGTATGAAATCTCCATTAAACTATACATATTTGGCATTGGCGCATTCAGGAAACATGAAACTTCCCAAATCTGTTGTATTTTCCTGCATAAAATAATGTTTCTGAAATAGGCGTTTTCATTTCTTATACACTAGAAGCGTATATATTGCTATAGAAGTGGAATTACCCCAAAATTTTAGCAAATGAATCAAAATACAATAAAAGTACAAAATCTGCCAAATCAGCTGGCAGTGCAAGGGTAATCAAGTGCAAGTATTTTTGAGCAATAAGAACATAAATCAGAGTCTTAATTTAACGGTCATTATTCTTTACGTACTTACACCCAACAAGTTCTACGTCCTCAGAACTGCTCTCAACCCTGGTATTCCTGTCATTGCTATCTACCTCATGGATATGTACTATTTTTTGTAATCAGAAGTAAAATTCAGTTTATGCCCATTACGTACTTCTATTCCTGAACAGGTTAATAAAATCATATTTGCTGGCAAAAATAAAGTTGCAAGATCAAACAAGCTTGGGGTAATGTACGTGTGTATGACACTGGTAAAAAAAAGAAAAAAAAAAAAGAAAGACAATTGTACCATCTATGAATGAAAAGTAAATGCAATTCAGGATAGCATCACTTTCTACCTGTACAGTCTTGATCTGCTGGGTCTGTAACACAGGAGACTTGGTAGACGGGCTGATGATTTGGGCAGACGTTAATGTGGACATTCCAAGAATAGGATTTCCATCGGGTCGGTTTCCACCAATAGTAACAAGCTTAATATGTTGTTGTGTCACTTTAGATTCCACACATTGAACGTGAGTAGCTGATGTCTGTGGCAACGTTAAAACAATAGGGTGGTTTGATTTTCCCAGAGTCGTAACAATTAATTTCTGCCCTTCCTGCTTCACAACATGACTTCCAGCTTTAAGATCAGAAGTCTGTGAAACCTTATTAAGTATCACCTGGCCAGATACAGGAGTAGCCAGTTTGTGCAGGCCAGCCTGTAAAACAGTTTTCATGGATGTGGCTGATGGTTCAGAATCTGGCTTTGAAGCAACACTAACCACAGCAATGTGGCCAGCATGGTTGCTGGTTGCTGCAATTGCTTCTTTCATTACGGATGTAGAAACACATTCACCGCTACTGCTCACTTCTATAATTCCTTCCAGTTCTGTTTCCATGGGGGTTTCGTCCATCAAAGGAGAGGATATTGTAATAGCTTCAATGCTGTCATCATCCACCAAGGAAATTCCTGTCTCCATAATCTCATCAGGGAGGACATTGGTAACGTCAGTAGACACCACATCCATTCTAAACCTCTGAAAGCAGGTGGGCTACAGTAAAAAAGGAACAGGCTATAATTAAGGTAATATATTTAAATATGCATTATTTATATATATTAAAAGAACAGTTCAATGTAAAAATAAAAACTGGGTAAATAGGCTGTGCAAAATAAAAAATGCTTTGAATATAGTTAGTTAGCCAAAAATGTAATGTATAAAGGCTGGAGTGACTGGATGTCTAACATTACAGAACACTACTTCCGTGCTTTTCAGCTCTCTAACTCTGACATAGTCAGCAACTTGACAAATGTTCAGTGAGCTTGCATATGATTCTCAGCATTCAGTTCAGATTCAAAAGTAAGTTATGGCCCATATGACAGCCCCCTCAAGTCACTGATAGGTTACTGCCAGTGGAAATCAAGTTAGCTGAAAAGCAGGAAGTAGTGTTCTGGCTATTATGTTAGCTATCCAGTCACTGCAGCCTTTATACATTACATTTTTTATTTTGCACAGGCTATCTATTTAACCAGTTTTTATTTTTATACTGAACAATTCCTTTAAAGAAAAACAGAAATGATGAAAACTGCAGACTTGGCCACTTAAAATCAAGTCTGCAGCTTATTGGCCTCTGTTGTGTGATGCTGTTTTGGCACCACTCCCTGGAAGGTTTAATAACACATCAAAGCTCCCATTTTGCTAATACAATCAACACCTAATTTAATGACATCATTGTGGATCATGATAAACAGATTATGGTGATTGGAGCAACATTCCAGAGTATATATAGAGAAGCAAGATTCTATGTACAAGTTATTCTGAATTGAGAAAGCCAGTTGGATGACTGGTGAAATGTCTTCAAGAAAAACACAGCAAGTCAAGTTGATTTGACTTATTTCTATAGCTATATCATGACCTGGACGAATGAGAACTTTCAGAAATGTTTAATTGATTGTATTTCAGTATGCTGAAGCTAATATTACATTTTCGCGATAATTACCCTTTAAATTATTACAGGCAATGATCTGCTTCATTAATCTAATTGCAAAGTCCTACCATTACATATCAAGTTAATCTAATGTTTACATATACAATGTTTATAAATACATTTATGTACATTTAATAAAAGATGTGTTTGTGTCTAACTGTATTGAAGCCAACAAGAAATTAAAAAGCATATTTTTCACACCTAAGAGCACGAGAGAGTAGAGTTAAGGTATGTAACCAATACCCCTATTACCATGTCCATAATTTGGGTGTAAATATGTAATCTAAATAAAACCGTGCCTAATCAATTTTGCCACACTAACCAAAATTATTTAGTACTGGTTCCGTTCCTATTGTGTTCTACCGACACAAGCCACTTGGAGCAAGAAAAAATTTGCACCCCTATTTCTAATCCATGAAACTACTAATACTCAATGAATGGCACAATAATTTCATTATGTTTCAGATCACACACAATCATTTCACAATTTATTTTCTTTATGAGGTGAGCAGGGACCTAGATTCTGGGATGGCAGTGGATATGATTTACGTAGACTTTGCTAAAGCATTTGATACAGTGCCACACAAAAGGTTACTGGTTAAATTAAGGCATGTTGGCCTGGAACATAGTACTTGTACTTCGATAGAGAACTGGCTAAAAGATTACAAAGAGTGGTGGTAAATGGAACATTTTCTAATTGGAAAACAGAAGCTTGATCATTAAGGGGACATGATCAAACTTAACAAGTATATTAGAGGACATTATAGACAAACAGCAGGGGACCTTTTTAACCATAAAGAGGATCACCGCAGCAGAGGCCACCAGACTACAGGAAAAGAACTTTCATTTGAAGCAGTGTAGGTGGTTCTTCACAATGAAGTTGTGGAATGTCCTGCCAGATGTTGTTGTGATGGCTGATTCTGTTAATGCTTTTAAAAATGGCTTGGGTGATTTATTGGACAAGCATAATATCCAAGGCTACTGTGACTAAAATCTATAGTTAGTATAGATATGGGTATATATAGTTTATGTGAGTGTATGGAGGGGTCAGTGTCTGTGTGTGCATGTATGTATGTATGTATGTATGTATGGATGCTGGGTTTCATTTGGAGGGCTTGAACTTGATGGCCTTTGGTCTTTTTTCAACCTGATTTAACAATGTAACTAATCAGATCTACAGCAGACCCAGACAAAAGTTTATTACATATTGCTATCTTGTGATCTTGCAACATAATTTATCATATAAAATGTTACACAAAAATGAAGAGCCACTTTATTAATACACATGCAATGAAATGTATATCTTGCGGAAAAGGGACTCACTGTTTGATGTCTCTTCTTACAGATAACTAATGCAGTCCATTCATCTGCAAGTGTTACAATCTTCTGGAAAAGAAATTAGAACAGGATTAAAATAATATATATGTGATAACACACACATTTTTAGTTCAGCTATTTTATAATTGGCAAATGTAGTGGTTTCTAAAACCGCCATATCAGTGTACTCATTTACAAACAATACAAGTAAACACCAATAGCATTATCTAAAGGACAAGTAATCCCTATATTTTCCTGTCATTTATAAAAAAAAAAGTTAGGAAACTCTTGCCCAAATTGGCATCATTTGTACTGCATATATCCCCTCGTCTCCCTGCTGGCAGTGTTGCATTTTCCTCAAATAGCAGCTTTGAACCAGCAGACATTCTCCCTCTGACACATCATCAGTGACTTTTACATCTGCATACAGCACATGGGCACAAAGACGTTTATTTAGTGTAAAGATCATGCAGTCAAGAATGCAGGCTGACACAGGCACAACTTAAAAAAAGATAAAGTAAGGGATTACAAAAGTTAAGCTGAGCAAAGGACGTTAGCAGAGGAAATAGGAGCAGACAGCTAGAGGATAGCTTCTATCTCTGCTTCACTACTCTCCAATCCTACCTACTCAGAAGCCATGTTCCATTATTTAGCACTGATATCTAACAAGTTCAAAACAGGCTGTGTGCAAGTTTGGATATATACAGTATGGCTCTGAATTATTAGGATGTATATGTGCTATAAAACTAGCGGTTCTGAAGGCATAGTTGGCCACAGGAACATAAAGGAGTGATTTGCATGCCCCTTCCCATAATACCTTAAGTGAGAGTTCAAATCTAATTTAACAGTGCTATGTGTATAGCATGATGCATGTAAATACCTTATGTTTTCAGAAGGCTTTACACTGCATGTCTTGCATTGTGAAGGGCTTTTTGGCTCATTTTAGCCCATCTCACCTTAACTAGGTTGGTTTCTCTGCTATGGGAACCAGCAGTCATCTCTTCACTGGAATCTAGACTGGAGTGTGAAGGTTTTGCGTTAGCTTGGAACTGAGCATGCTCAGTAGTCAAAAGTCAAAGGAAAATCCAGAGGGAGTGGATTGAGTGAGCAATTGAAGGAGAAGGAATCCTTAAATTAGCCATAGACATACTATCATACAAAATATCTTTCTTTGTATTAAGATGCTTTTTCACTTGTATTTCACTTTTTTTTTTTCACTTGGATCCAACCCTTTCCTGAAACTATGCAATGTATTTACCAATACACCCACTTCAGGGAGTGAATTCCACAGCTTCTCTCACTGTAAAAAGCCCTTTATATATATTAAGATGGAACTTCTGTTCTTTTCAGAATGGATGCTCTCATGTCTGCTAGAAGGACCTACTGTTAAATAAAGCATTAGACATATGGCATATGGTGTATATCTCATTAAGCACCTATTCTCCACCTTGGTCAGCTTTTACCAGCTTAGTTAATCTTCTCTGGACTTTTAAATTCAGCAATATCCTGTTTTTAGCACTAGATAAGGTCTTTGTAGATGGAAGAATGACCCGTTATACAATTCAAAACCTTATTTGGCAGTGCCACAGCTGACTGGCAATGCTTAAAGGGGGTGTTCACATTTGAGATAACCTTTAGTATGATGTAGAGAGTGATATTCTGAGATAATTTGCAATTGCTTTTCATTTTTTATTAGTTAAGGTTTTTGAGTTATTTAGCTTTTAATTCAGCAGCTCTCCAGTTTTCAATTTCAGCAATCTGGTTGCTAGGGTTCAAATTTCCCTAATAACCATGCATTGATTTGCATAGGAGACTGGAATATGCAAAGAAGAGGGACTGAATAGAAAGATGAGTAATACAAATTAGCAATAACAATACATTTGTAGCCTTACAGAACATTTGCTTTAAGAAGGGGTCAGCGACGCCCATTTGAAAGCTGCAAAGAGTCAGAAGAAAAACGCAAATAATTATGAAACTATAGAAAATAAATACCAACTAATTGAAAAGTTGCTTGCAAGCAACATACTAATGGTAACTGTAAAGGTGAAGCACCCCTTTAATACAGCCAGGTTTACAATCTACAAATACCCCTAGGGCTTCCTGCATTATAGATATGCCTAAAGAAGTCCCTTTAAGGGTTTGAGTGGCTTGCATATTCTTACATCCCTGGTTCACTGCCAGAATTAATAATCCCTTCACAAATTTCAAATAACTTCCCCCCCACATATTTAAAATTATGGCTTGCATATTCTTACATCCTTGGTTCACTACTAGATCTTTGTAGACCCGCTAGGCTATAACTGCATCTAGAAGTTACCATGGAGAGAATTAAAGGAGAACTATAACCTAACTAAAGAAGTAGATAAGAAATGTTGTGAATTATGTTTTGGGCTTCTATACCAGCCCAAAACAACCATAGCCCTTTAGCAGGGAGGATCTGTGCCTCCTAAGCTCCCCATCTTCTTTTCTGCTGATTTACTACACATTCTCTGTGCTGCAGTCACTTACTGAGCTTAGGGACCAACCCATAATATACAGTACACATAGAATATAAATGTCACAATTTAAGGCTGATCAGTAATCAATACAGATAAGTACTATATGGCAGCACAAAAACCAGTGCAATTAGCATAGGAATTTAATAATCGGCCCTGTAGCATCAGCTTATATTACAGGCCAACCTCATTTTTTGCTTGTACATTTGCCATGACCCCTAAGCTTAGCTTCTCAACAGCTGCTCAGAGCCCACTGGGGATGCGAGTGTCGCTTTCCAAGATGGTAACCCCCGTGAAAAGTTTGAAGTTCTGGATCATTGCTGCTATTGAGAAGCTGAAGATTTAGACTGGTGCAATAAATTCAGCATATAAAATATGGAATTTTTATTCATATTCATTTTTATAGTTTAGTTCTTCTTTAAGGGCAATGTCAGCTTGCGGGCACAGGTTTCTCTGGAAAAATGGCAGCAGCAAATTACTGCAAACTGCCAAAATCAATTTCTATGGACGAAAACAGCAAAAGTATGACACACTAAAGTGTTCGGTATTTAGCAATGGTGACGTTTATGCTTTAAGTAGATACCTTTGTTCTTTACATGCAAGGGACTCAATCTATATCGATTTTTAAGTGAGCATTAATCCAGTGTTGATAGGGATAAAACATAAAACCATGCTGAATACTTAGCAGGAATAGTATGCACATTGAGTCATTGGCCAGCCATGCAATATACAGGATGTACTTTAAAAATGTAAAACCAGCAGCCTTAAAGGGGATGTAAAAAGAAATCTATCTCCAATATACTTTAACGTTATTCTATTTTAGACTTTAGTTGCCCTTTAAGGCCATTTTCCTAATACCACACCTATAAATGCACACAAAGAAAGAGTGACTTGCTCTGCTTCATCAAGAAGTGTACAGTCAGCGGAACCGTTGCTAAAGTCAACTTTAAGTATCCAGCCATTTAAAGGAACAGTTCAGTGTGAAAATAAAAACAGTTTAAATAGATAGGCTGTGCAAAATAAAAATGTTTCTAATATAGTTAGTTAGCCAAAAATTTAATATATTAAGGCTGGAGTGTCTAATAAAAAAGCCAGAATCCAACTTCCTGCTTTTCAGCTCTATAACTCTGAGTTAGTCAGCGACTTGAAGGGGGGGCCACATGGGACATTTCTGTTCAGTGAGTTTGCAATTGATCCTTAGCATTCAGCTCAGATTCAAAAGCAACATATATGACCCATGTGGCCCCCCCTCAAGTCTCTGATTGGTTAGTGCCTGGTAGCCAGGGTCACCAGTCAGTGTAAACCAAGAGAGCTGAAAAGCAGGAAGTAGTGTTCTAACATGTTGTACGTCAAATCACTCCAGCCTTTATGCATTCAATTTTTGCCTAACTAACTATATTACAAACATTTTTTATTTTGCACAGTCCATTTACCCAGTTTTTATTTTTACACTGAACAATTCCTTTAATATAAAAATTCTTAAACAACAAATCAGAAAACACTAGCATTATAATGAAAACAGGCAGAGCATATTTCCAGCATGCTGTCAAGTGTAATTTTCCCATATAAAAGAGTTTTTGTGGCAGTGATTTCCTAAAAAAATGCTATTATCTGCAAAGACAAATCATAAAACATGGGGTCAGCTTTGGTATCTGAATAGCTAACAATATTGTCAAAGCTATAGCTAGCAGTGGCACATGTCAATTTGAGCTTTTTGTGGTCACAGATTACCTTGTGCCTTAAAGCCCACTACTGCCTTTTAAATAATTTCTGTCAGTCACATGAATTATCGATTAAAGAATTATTGAGTAAGGTTATTTTCATGTGACTCTCAAACACACACGCAAAACTAAAAAATAAAGGTTACAACCACACTAAAGAGACTATATTGGTCTTTTTTTGTGACTGCAACATTCAGAAACTGCTCGATGTGCAAGTTGTTCCCAGGTTTGGGTTGAGTCTAAGAACCAAGGGTGAGATTTTGAGTATTTTTTAGATACCTTCAGTAAGCTAAGCATGAAAGTTCAAATTGAGTGGCAGAATACTTCTTTACTGGTTTATATATTGTTGGAACTATGGCTGAATGGTTGTTACAGCAGTGTTTTCATATATCTTCAATATTATGAATTAAGATTGGGCTTAAAACAAAGCGTTAGACAACTGCTGGGCTAAGTTTGAGAACTTTACAAATATATAACCAGTATACACTATGTTTATATACATTGAGTGAGCTTACCGATATGCATGGTGGGCCCGGGTGCACACGCCACAGACCTTCAGCAAGGGGAGCAAATACCAGGGAACTTCAAATGAGGCTGGCACAAGCCTGGACTCACAAAGTAGTAAAGCTGGAGTCAAATGGTAAAAGGTTGAAAAAGCTTACATTTTATGTTCCATAAATTAACAACTAAGGCCTGATGCATTTCGTGTCTACCAGGGACACTTAGTCATAGCCTATGACTAAGTGTCCCTGGTAGACACGAAATGCCTAAGCCTTGGTTCTTAACTTATGGAAAATAAAATGTAAGCTTTTTTAAACCTTTGACCATCTGACTACGGCTTTACTACTTTGTGGATCCAGGCTTGTGCCAGCCTCATTTGAAGTTCCCTAAGTATGAGAAAGTGGATTGGAAACATAATTAAAGAAAAACTACATCTCCCAACATAATGTAACAATGTCTCTATAAAAATATATTGCATAAAACCCCCATAAGTAAAACTCATCTTTGTCTAAAAAACTATTAAACAATTCAAGAGCACACATAGATATGAGGTCACATTAGCCAATTAAAGGACAAAGTTTGTGTTTTACCCCCACTTCTTCCTGTTACAGTTAGAACTGCAGGATTTCTGGTCAGGTCATCTCTGATGAAGTACAGACCATCACAAAAGGGTGGCTAAAGGTAAAAGAACAATATTTACAGATAAATATTCCAGGTTCTTTAACATGCCACTTAATATAATATATACTGTTGGTTAAGCGTTCATTGTGAATGGGGTATAGTTTTCCTTTATAGAACCACTTAAAGGGAATATATTAGCCCATTTTTTTACATGAGCTTATTCAGTTAGGTTTATGAAGAAAAGGTACACTATCTAGACTATAAAAAAAATATTCCTTATTCCACGGATTGAAAGAAAGCCAGAATACTAGCACAAACAATTTCCCAACATCCATTAAACACACAATGTAATGCAACTGCACCCTTACCTTGTTCCCTTGTGAAGTGATGGATTCGGGGACTTGAAGCCCCTTTGCTTTGCTAAGAAACAGAGCACCACTTCCCACAAGCTTCTTCATTATTCCTTATAAGTCTTTTCAATTTTGTTACCATATTACAAGAACTAGTAAGAGGTGTGGCATAAAAGCACAGGAACATTATATGACTTCATTGGGAACACAGATAGCCAAACAATGCCACAAATCACTCACAATAGTGGAGCAAATACCTAGGTTTTTCCCAATCTATGAGAGGGCATAAATCAGGGATTCTCAAACTCTTGAGTCAGAAGATCTCTCTGGTTTGCACTTGGGGAAAATTTGTAAACATCGTTAAATATTAGTAAAGTTGTTTGTACGATGATAGGAAACGGACTACAGGATCAGATACAGGGTGTGGTTGTTAATATAATGTAAGTAATTTTTCAGTGTTTGACAAATCTATGCAGTTCACTGAATTCCATTCAGAATGTGGTATCCATGTAGCATGATCTTGAAAAATGGGCAGTCTAGGCAGTTAAAGCGTATAGGAAGTCTGAGTGATGAACACAGACTTACAAAGTTAGGGTTGTTTACAATGGAGAACAAGTGCTTAAAGAAGAAGTAAAATTTTTTTTTCTATCTATAAATTTACTCTAAACAGCCCCCCAGATAAATGTACCTTCTTCCTGGTGCAGAGTGAAGCCCCACCCATTAGCTTACTGAGCTCTCCGTATCTCTCTGACTAGTCAGAGAGATCATTTGCATGCTGTGACATAGCAGGAAGGAGGGGCCATTGTGTGCACCAGCAGCTTTTTTTTTTCTCCTCATGTGCCACTCCCTGCTCGTTCTGGTTCATTCCAGATCAGAGCAGCACTGGGAGGAAGAGCTGGAAGACTTCTCTGATACGGCTAATGTACTGTAGCTAAACTAACAGCGCTTTCTGAATTTAGAATACATTTTATAATTCTTAGGATTGTTATGCCTGATCTTCCCTCTGGTTATGTAAAGAATAAAGTTTATTTTTTGTTCAACTGTTTACAGAGTTTGATTAACTCATTAATGTGTCCCTTTGTTTTATTTACGGATCTATTTCTGTGCAAAGCTATGTTATGTACAAATAAACCAGGCATTATATCAGCCAAGTACTGGTTATTAATATGAATAAAAATTTATTCTTTTAAAAAAAATGTACAAAACCTTTCCCCTCTGAGGCAAATTAGAGAGGCTCCAGAGGGAGTGTTTGCCTTTCTCTGGATCAACTAGTAGTTTATATATTTATATGAGAGAGAGAGAGAGAGAGAGAGAGAGAGAGAGAGAGAGAGAGATATAGACATAAAAGGTTGAACTTGAAGTCTTTTTTTCCCAATCTAACAATTTTACTAGGTTATTATTCAAACAATGTTTTGGGCAAAATTTCTGCATAACAGCATTATAATTGTTATAAGAACTATGCTCAAATGGTGGCCAATGTAATGATTTCAAATATCTGTATGTTATGAGCTAATATTTTGAGCTTAAAAGGGAACTTGAAACCAAAAAGTCCTGAAACATCAGCCACAATTCTTGAGGCAATTCTCAACTAAGCCAATGAAAATCGTAAAAACACTTAGGGGCAGATTTATCAAGGGTAGAAGTGAATTCTAGGGAATTTTCAAAGTAAAAAGATTTTGAAAATCGAAGTAATTTTTTGGATACTTCGACTTCTAATTTACTTTGAATTAGATTTGAAGTAAAAGTCGTTCGAATATTCGAAGTACCGTCTCTTTAAAAAAAACGTTGACTTCAACAGTTTGCCAAATTAAACCTGCCGAAATGCTATGTTAGCCTATGGGGACCTTCTACAACCATTTTCTTTACACATCAAAGTAAAATCGTTCGATCGTACGATAAATCGTTCAAATCGAATGATTTAAACATTCGATCAAACGATTTTACTTCGATGGCCAAATTCCGTGAAAAATACTTTGAGTTCGATATTCAAGGTATTTTAATTTGATGGTCGAATTTTCGAAGTATTTCACACTTCAAAATTCGACCCTTGATAAATCTGCCCCTTACAGTGACCATGGGGGAAACTACCACAACATATTAAAGCATAAAGACTAGAACATATGGGTTACTTGTTTTTTTTGTTCTGTATATATTTTAACACATTTGGGAGAATTTAAGAAGGAAACACATTTATCTATGGAGTATTATGCTTAGTAAGAAAAGCAAATTAGCATTGTGGGACCAGCTGTGAGACCTAATTATGGCACAAATTAGTGGGAACAAATGAAAACACAAAATTTTCTGAAACATGCATTATGTTTATAAACCATCCATGTGGCTCTGTCAACAACAAAAAATGTGACGCATCATAACATAATAATTCCCTAAAGGGGCAGTAGATAATGCACAATATATTATGATCTGTAATATATGAATTAAAATATTGTTTGGCAAGTTTCAACTCCTCTTGCATCACCTGAATAAGAAAAGTTATGATGGCTGAATTTGTACTGGCACAAACGGCTTAGATTTTTAATGGTTTATAACAATTAAAGCTCTAGGAATGCTTAGGAAAAAGTAGTGGACCAGTCACCCAGACACAAAAAGCTGTATAATAAAAGTCCTTTTCAAATAAAACATGAAATCCAATTTCAATTTTTTATTAAAGCATTCAAAGCAACTGTAAGCTAATTTAAAAATCTCAGATGTACATCAAGTAATGTCTGCCCCTCCTCTATGCCTTAGGTGGGGCAGACAATTACTTTCACTTTCTATTCAGCACTTCCTAGATGTCACTGCTCTCCCCACATTCCCCCAGTTCTCTTAACCATTTAATTGTGTAGCCAAGGCATGGAGATGGACATTGGGTCCCCCATTCTGGTGCACAAACGAGATTCTGAGATGATACAAGGCTTGCCTTAATAAGTGTCCACAAAATGGCTCCAGCCTGCTTGCAATATTTATGAATTCCCAGACTGAAGGAAACAAGATTCAAATTATTTATATAGTGTAAATAAAGTTAATTTTGCTTGACTAATGAGATAAAATAGGATTTTGAATAATTTTGTCTGGTGACAGGTCCCCTTTAAATGCAAAGAAGAAATTACTGTGCGAAAATTCAACTCAGACCCCTAAAATAACACTGGAGTCAAGCTATCAGACTGTTTCTGAACAGCAGTCAAGCTATGAGACAACACTAACAATAGAATACCCACCAGGGCCGCCACCGAATGGGAGAGTCTTCCCCCGTGGGTTTTGGGTCTCAAGGGGAGCCGGATGTGCTACCGTTACTTGAATTATCGGCCCCCAGCTGTCAGTGAATCGCAGACTTCGGAAGTATGGGCGGTTGCCAAGCTGCCTACATGTTATTTCCCCTACACAGCTTTTATATTACCAAACAGTCCCGATTTCCCTAACGCAGCGCACAGTCCGATATTACTACTTACATCTCCTCCAAAACTGTTAACTGCAGGCCTCTAGCCTCTGTTTTACAGAAAATCCAAACGCCGCAAGACTCATCTCGCGAGACTAACGTCACTTACACGTAAGCGAGGTGACGCAAACCGTCGCCACTTGGAGAGATAAGCCACAGAAACTCAGCGGTACACTGTCGGAGGCTATTAGTAAGTCCCAACGCCATTTTTTCTCCTCTGCTCGCACTTTCGTATTGGTTTCCCATCATGTCCTCCACCACCTCAGCTCCTAATTTCCTTATAAATTTCCTTCCTTATAAATAATACTTTTTCCTGGTTGGCGATAGTACCAATAGCTCAACCAATTTGAACAAGAATGGTTTTGTGCAAACTAGGGTCCAGTGAAATATGTTAGTTTATGTTTTTTCCACGTTTATTGGACATTGTCTCTTACACTAAAAATCTCACACACAAATATGCGTTATAAATGCCTAAAGGAATTGTTCAATATAAAAATAAAACTGGGGAAATAGGTTGTGCAAAATAAAAAAAAAAAGTTTCTAATATAGTTAGAAAAGGCTGCTAGTTTGGGTAAGTGAATGATAATGGGGGATTTTAATTCCCCCGATATTGACTGGAACAACAGTATTGCCAGATCAGTTAAAGTGGACCCGTCACCCAGACATAAAATTCTGTATAATAAAAGTCCTTTTTAAATTAAATATGAAATCCAATTTCTTTTTTTTATTAAAGCATTCATAGCTGTTGTAAACGCATTTAAAAATATCAGCTGTCAATCAAATATTGTCTGCCCCTCCTCTATGCCAGTGGCATAGAGGCGGGGCAGACAATTACTTTCACTTTCCATTCAGCACTTACTAGATGTCACTGCTCTCCCTGCATTCCCCCAGCTCTCTTAATGATTTAATTGTGTAACCAGGGCATGGGGATGGACATTGGGTCCCTGTCCCCTGGTGCACAAACAAGATTCTGAGATAATACAAGGCTTCTCTTAATAACAAGTTCCACAAAATGGCTCCTTCCTGGTTGCTATAATTATGACTTCCCAGACTGATGGAAACAATATTCAAATAATTTATACAGTGTAATTAAAGTTTGTTTTGCTTGACTAACATGATAAAATAGGATTTGGAATAATTTTGTTTGGGTGACGGGTCCCCTTTAATGGGAACAAGTTTATAAACTTGTTGCATGATAATTTTATGGCACAGGTTGTTGAGGAGCCAACCAGGAAACATTCTATTCTGGATCTAGTGATTGCAAATGACCCATAACTTATAGCAAATGTGAAAGTCATTGAACCCCTGGGTAAAAGTGCTATATCATTTAATGTCTGGTGCAAAAAACAAATATACACTGGGGCAACAAAAACCATGAATTTCAGAAAAGCTAATTTTAGTGCCTTGATGGCTGTTCTTCAGAGAATTGATTGGGGCATTATGATTTCAGCTAAAAACAGTACAGAAATGGTTGTCATTTAAAGGAGAAGGAAAGCTACCGAGGCATTTTATTGCCAATAGATTAGCTGCAACAGTGCAAGCTAGAATGCTATATTTATTCTGTAGAATGTTTTACCATACCTGAGTAAAAAGCTCTTGAAACTCTCTGTTTGTTTAGTATAGGAGCTGCAGTATTAATGTGGTGTGACATCACTTCCTGTCTGAGTCTCTCCCTGCTCTGGGCTCAGATTACAGTAGAGAAGGGAGGGGGGAGGGGACGAGGAGCAAACTGAGCATGCTCTTGCCCAGGGCAATGAGTTTTAAGCTGAAAACAGGAAGTCTGATACAGAAGCCCATGTGTACACAATAGAAGGAAAGAAATGCTGTGTTTCTTTTGACAGGGGACTCAGAGCAGCACTACTTTGGGCGTTTACTGGTATATTTCGATGGACCTTTCTGATAAGGCTTACTTAGTTTTAACCTTTCCTTCTCCTTTAAAATGTTATTAAATCATTACTGTTCTCAATTTATTCCCTTAAGGAGTAAATGTAGAAGTTCTAAGAATCACCCTATGTGGCTTAATATAGAAGGAAAGAAGAGGAAGACATTTAAAAGCTACACATCTGCTGGGACAGAAGCTGCATTTAATGAATACACTATAATAAACACTATAATAAATGTTGTAAATCAGCAATCCGGAAGGCAAAGAAACTAAATGAAGAGTGCATTGTGGCGGAGGCGAATATTTATATTAATATTAAAAGATGCAGGTTGAGAGCTCCATTAAATAATGGTACCAGTATGGTTGTAACAGATACAGAAAAGGCAAATGTGCTAAATCAGTTCTTTTCTTCAGTGTATACAATAGAGGAGTCTGAATTCCCAGGCATACTTCAAAGCTGCACTCATGGCTCAGCTCAATCTATTTAGTGGCTGACTCAGGATATGATCCATAAAGCTTTAATAAAAATTAATGTAAACAAGGCTCCAGGGCCTGATGGCATACACCCCTGGGTTCTAAGAGAGCTTAGTTCAGTTTTGGACCAGCCCCTATTTCTGATTTTCTCAGATTCACTTTCATCTGGTATGGTGCCTATGGATTGGAGAAAAGCTGATGTTATTCCAATATTTAAAAAGGGATTACATAATCTCTCTTATGCTTTCTTTACCAATAGGTCTTTCCAGCTGAGACGAGGTCACCCATTCCGATTAGAAGAAAAGAGGTTCCAGCTAAATATTCGGAAGGGGTTTATTTTTTTTAACAACAAATTTTTCAGTATAATTGGCACATTTACAGATAGCATATAAAACAATTAAGAGAGGATTAGTCCAGCAAGTTGTACAGTAATATAGCACCACATTATCATAATACCCAATCCAAGTTATCTATTCCAATCATACTAACTATTATAATTATATAACAATAAGCAAAGGGGCAAGGGAGAAATAATAATGAAAAAAAAGGGGGGGATAAGGGGGAAAAAAGTAAAATCTTCCTCTCGCAAAACTATCAGGTACCATTATCCTTAACATTGTAATCAGCTATAGATAGAATCAACAATTTAAGACTTCTCCAGTTGGGAATAAACTTGCCAAGGACGCCATATGTCACAGAATTGTTTATATTTCCCTAAGGATTGTGCTGTTAATTTCTCATATAGACATACCCTCATCATCCTTTCTTTGACTTTATTAAATTGTAAATATTGAGTCTTCTAAGCTGCTGCAATTGTTTGTTTTGTTGCATTAAATATGTATGTGACCAGGGAATGCTCGTTCTTGGCAATATCCTCAATTGGTTTATGCAACAACGCTTCCCATGGGTTCTTGGGAGAAGTTACCCCCAATGTGCTATCCAACATGGCGTATACTCTATGCCAAAAGGCGCTTGACCTTGGGACATCTCCACCAAATATGAGCCATTGTACCTGCTTCTTGGCACCCCCTAAAACAATTAGCATTATAACCTGGAACCCATTTTGCAATTTGTGCAGGACCTAGATACCATCTGGTTAAAACTTTTAAGAGAGGTTTCCTGAATATCTGAACTAAGGGAACAATGAGCTATACTGAGAAAAATGGATTTCCAATCATCCTCCTCTAAAGTTAAATTCAATTCCCTTTCCCAGGCTTTAACATATTTTAACTCTTTAGGAGGAGTAGTATTGGTCCAATTATCATACAAAATAGATATAAATCTAAATTGGGGATACTTGATGCAAAATAGTTCAAATTGGGTAAGGGCACTGTAAATTGTAATCTGAGAGAGCGATTGAATGGTGCCGAATTTGAAGATAACGATAATGTTCCGATTGCGGTATCTCAAATTTCTGTTGTAATTTAGTTATTGATATAATTTTTCCTTCATAAATAAAGTTATAGATAGTTGTTAAACCCTTCTCAATCCATCATTGGAAAGAGTTAGATGAAGAACCCGGGGGAAAAGCAGGATTTGTCAAATAAGCTGATAGGGATATGCTCAGACATGAGCCTCATATGTCTTTTACAATGTTCCCAGACCCTAAGGGAATGTGCCAAAACAGGATTCAATATTGGCTGTCGATCCCTTGAAAAAAGCCAAAGCAAGTTATGTAATGGAATTTCTGGAATAGTGCATTGTTCTATATTTGCCTATTGTGAATAGATAGGGTCAACATGCCATTTAACCTATTGACTCAGACGTGCAGCTTGGAAATATTTAGTGAAAGCCCGTAGGAGGGGAAGCCCGTAGGAGGGTCTACCGTAATGTTTGAAATAGATATACAGCCAATGGCAGTGACGATTTCACTCTAGTAAACAGAGTTAAGTAATTAGCATCAGCTGCCTGATGATATTGTGGCATAAGTTTTACACCTAAATAGTCCAAATGTGGTAACGCCCAATTAAAATTACTTTGCAATAACTTAAGCAAAGGTGGGGCGAGATTAATGTTGAGAGCCTTAGGTTTAGCCAAATTAATCTGGAGGCCTGAAATTCTACCAAACTTCCCTAATAGATTATATAAATTGGGGAGGGATGTCATGGGCCTTGACAAAGTACGGAAAGTATTAAATCATCAGCAAATAAAGTGCATTTATATTCCCTAGTTCCAATGGAAATACCTGATATATCTAAAGAAGCCCTAATTAAAGCTACAAGCGGTTCTATGGCCAAGAGAAAGAGGGTTGGGGACAATGGGCAATCCTTGCACGTGCCCCTATGTATTTTAAATGGTTGGGAAAGGAGGCCCAAGGTTCTAATTTGAGCCGTGTGGGTATTATAGAGAGCAGAAATATAATTTTAAAAAGGTATTGGGAAATCCATATGGTGTAAAATATTAAATATTCCCAATCCACCGAATCGAACGCCTTCTCCAGATCCAGGGATAAGATCATAGAGGAGGCGTTCGACCGAGGAGCAAACCAAATAATATTAAACAATTTGCTGATCATATGTATGCTTTCCTGGGACAAAACCAGATTGGTCCATATCAATAAGAGAATGAATAAACGTATTTAAATGTAATACCAGGACATTCGCTAAAATTTTAACATTCAAGTTGAGTATTGTAATTGGCCTATTGCCTTTATGGTAATATTTTTGACCAGGCCATCTAAGGGACCACTCGGCTCTCTGCTGTAACAGAATATGTAAAGATTCTCTAATTTTAGTAATCTCAGCGTAATTAATCAATGTTGGATTGTTTTTGTGAAGTTGCTCAGCCGCTTCTAATTGCGAAGTCAGGGTATTAATGGCTACTAATCTAGCCTTCTTTTTACGGGATGCAGCTTGTATGAGCATCCCAAGTAATCTGTGCAGTAACATCAGGCTGAAGCCGAGTGATCACCATAGAATGATCAGACCATACAGTAGAACGGATAACAGATTACTTCATAGATGGAATGAGATTACGAGAGAGAAATACGAGAATACGATTTATGAGGTATAGAATAGAAGGTATAATCCTTTTTACCCATATTATTCTCTCTGCCAAGGAATGCTCTAGTACATATTGTGATAGATTATGTGAGCAACCCCTTGATACCAATTTAGCATTCCTCTGAGAGGAAAATCTATCCCAATACGCATTAATAACCACATTAAAATCCCCTCCAATAATCACCAAACCCTTGCGATGTATATCCAGTGCCTGGAAAAAACAAATCCTGTCTTTCATTAGGGGCATATAAGGAAGTCAAATTTATTTCCTGATCTTGCAGTTGACCCGTGATATCGACTCTCCGTGTCCGTTCAGGTTCTTATGCAAACATTTTGCTACTCCACAAGTTTTGGAATCTGCATTACTTAGATAAACTGTGGGACAAAAGTTTTTTTTACAGTGAGAGCTGTGAAGATGTGTAGTTCTCTCCCTGAACCAGTTGTACTGGCTGATACATTAGATAGCTTTAAGAAGGGGTTGGATGGCTTTTTACCAAGTGAAGGAATACAGGGTTATGGAAATAGCTCATAGTACAAGTTGAACCAGGGACTAGTCCGATTGGCATTTTGGATTCAGGAAGGAATTTTTTCACCCTCTGAGGCAAATTGGAGAGGCTTCAGATGGGGTTTTTTGCCTTCCTCTTGATCTCAACTGGCAGATAGGCAGGTTAAAAAAGTTAAAAGGATGAACTTGATGGACGTGTGTCTTTTTTCAAACTAACTTACTATGTTGCCATGATTTTAGCAAACTTCAGTCCGGAATTGGTCCTAGAGGGTTGACGCTTAACAACCTATCGCACGAGTTCATACTTCTCTTTTTCACAAATTCTGCTTACTCAATTCCATGGGGCTGATGATTTGTGGTTTGTTAGGTTGTCAGTCTCTTTTACAAGTATAGGATAAGGTAATTTAAGAATGGAATATTAGCAACTATTGTATCGATTCCAACAGCTGCTTTTAATGAAACACATGGGTTTTGCTGTGCAGCGACAAAGATAACAAATGTATAAACTAAATGTATCAATTTAGAGCGGTTAAAGCTGCTTTGGAAGGTAAAAAATGAAACTTTACCTTTACTTTACTTTAAACTTTAAGTGCGTGAGCTTACCGCTATGCACAGTGGGCTGGGTGCACATGCCCAGACCTTCAGCAAAGGGAGCAAACACCAGGAAACATCAGAAGAGGCTGGCACAAGCCTTGACCAACAAAATAGTAGAGCCGGAGTCAGATCGTAAAAGGTTAAAAAGCTTACATTTTATTCTTCATAATTAAGAACCAAGGCCTGACATGTTTCGTGTCTACTAGAGACACTTGGTTATAGGCAGCCTATCACTAAGTGTCCCTGGTAGACACAAAATGCGTCAGGACTTGGTTCTTAATTATGGAGAATAAAATGTATGATTTTTTACTTTTTACAGTCTGACTCCAGCTCTACTACGTGGTGGGTCCAGGCTTGTGCCAGCCTCTTCTGATGTTTCCTGGTGTATACAATATGTATACAATAGAGGAGTCAGAGTTCCCAGGCTCACTTCATAGCTGCACTGTTAACATAGCTCAATCTAGTCAGTTGCTGACTTAGGATATGGTTCATAAAGCTTTAATAAAAATGAATGTTAACAAGGTGCCAGGGCCAGATGGATTACACCCTGAGTACTGAGAGAGCTTAGATCAGTTTTAGACCGGCCTCTATTTATGATTTTCTCAGATTAACTTCCATCTGGTATGGTACCTATGGACTGGAGGAAAGCTGATGTCATTCCAATATTTAAAAATGGATTAGGATCTCAGCCTGGCCATTATAGGCCGGTAAGTTTGACATTGGTGGTTGGCAAATTATTTGAAGGCTTGTTAAGGGATCATATTCAAATCAGCAATCAGCATGGCTTTATGAAGGATAGGCCATGTCTGACAAATCTGAAGTTTTTGATACAGTGTCCTACAAACGATTGCTTTCTAACTAAGGGCTGTTGGGCTTAATGAATTAGTTTGCACATGGATAGGAAACTAGCTACAAGATAGGGTACAGAGGGTGGTTCCATATAGAGCAATAGAAGGTATAGGGCACTCTGGAATCAACATGCAGATCAGACCAAAATTTTTTGTTAAAAAGTAGAAAAAATCTTTATTTAGACAATCATTTCAAGCTTTATGATTTTCTTGTCCATTTGACACTTAGGACCAGATTTATCAAAATGTGAGATTAGAACTCACAGAAAAACTCACTCACGTTCTATTTATTCCTATGGGATTTTTAAAAGCATATTTATCAAATGGTGAACTCCATTGATAAATACGATTCCAAAAATTCAATGGTACATTCTCTACTTGGAGTAAGGTTCTTAGTGGATTCCTTGGGATTCGGTATTGGGTCCACTTCTTTTTAACTTATTACTTAAGGAAGGGTATTGTAAATAATGTATAAGTGTTTGCAGATGACACAAAATTATGCAGCCCAATTAATTCCATCCAGGACGTGGCTTCCTTGCTATAGGATCTTGAAAAACTGGGCAGCCAAGTGTCAGATGAGATTCAATGTTGATAAATGTAAAGTCATGCACCTGGTATGTAAAAATATCCAAGTCACTTATACCTTTAACCCTTTAAGTGCCACAGAACGTAGAATCTACGTTCTGTGGCAAAGTAACTTGAAATGCCACAGATCGTAGATTCTACGTTCTGCAGCATTTGCAGGTTTGGGAACGGAGAAGCGGCTTCTAAAGCCGATCTCTCCGTTCCGACTTGTTCCCCAGCCCATAGGCAACGAGCCTAGGCGGGGAACAAGTGGCCCCTGGGTCGCGATCGCCCAGGGGCCCCAAGGCAGCAGCAGGCACGTGCAGCATATGTGCCCTGCTGCTGCCTGCACTTTCAGAACGGAGGAGTGGCTTTACAAGGCGCTCGCTCCGTTCTTAGTGTCCCTGGCAGCTTCCCCGTCCCCTAGGCAACGAGCCTAGGCAGGGAAAAATGGGCCCCTTGGTCGCGATCGCCCAGGGGCCCCAATGCAGCAGCAGGCACGCGAAATGCGCGTGCTCTGCTGCTGCCTGCGTTTACTGAACTTGTTCCCCAGCCCCTAGGCAACGAGCCTAGGCGGGGAACAAGTGGCCCCTGGGTCGCGATCGCCCAGGGGCCCCAAGGCAGCAGCAGGCACGTGAAGCATATGTGCCCGGCTGCTGCCTGCACTTTCAGAACGGAGGAGTGGCTTTACAAACCATTCGCTCCATTCCCAGTGTGCCCAGCAGGATTCCCAGCCCCTAGGCAACGAGCCTAGGTGGGGAAAGATGGGCCCCTGGGTCGCGATCGCCCAGGGGCCCCAAAGCACCAGCAGGCACGTGAAATGTGCGTGCTCTGCTGCTGCCTGCATTTACTGAACGGAGGAGCGGCTTGTAAAGCCGCTCGCTCCGTTCCAACTCGTCCCCCAGCCCCTAGGCAACGAGCGGAAGTGGGGAACGAGTGGCCCCTGGGGCGAGATCGCCCAGGGGCCCCAAGGCAGCAGCAGGCAAGGAAAATCGAGGTGCCCTACTGCTGCCTGCGCTTCCTGATCATCAAGCCCCGCCTACTCACCAAGGCCAAAAAAGAAGACGGTCTCCAAATGTTCCAAGTCAGCATCCTGGACTACCTACAGCCTTCCACCCCAGGTTAGTGCCCCCCCACACACACAAACACACACTTATTGTACTAATACAATTACATTCACACTTACACACACATACATTCAATTTTGGGGGGTCACACATATTCGCAGCACTAACACACGATTGCACACTCATACAACACACAATTTGCATATTGTACGCACACATACACTATTTTGTGTTTTTTTTTTTTCTTTTATTGCATTGCCTGTTTTTTTGGCTGTAAAAACTGTTTTATTGCCATTGCGAATAGCGTATTTGCTAATTGCACTGCGCAATACCTTTTGTATGTTGTTTCGATGACTATATTGCAATTTCAGTGATATTGGTGATTTTTTAGACATTTTATTGCATGTTTAGCCATTTTATTTCATTTTCAGTTTTGTGTAGGTGTTGTTCGCTTATTTCTATCCGTAAAACCTATTTAGCCATGCTAAAATAATCAAACTTTGATTCTGACTGCTAATTACATTAGGCTAAAAAAAAAGCCATAGATTTTTGTGTTTTTGTTGGATTTTACTGATTTTATACCATTTGACTCTGTTCTTTGTTACTTCGTTTTGCCCATGGAAATTTTGTCTGCTATATATTCATTTGGGGGTCTCTGTGCGCGACATAGTTTGGTTTATCTATGCATACTAGGCATCAACCTGTTCAGTAGACCCCTGGCGTTCATACTTAGGGTGCCTTTTGCTGGTACGTTACAAAATGTGGGGTATATAATGGGGTAAAATGCAAGCTTTGTGACTATATTTTTAGAAATTTCATAAAAACTGTTATGTTTAGCATAGCTTTGCAGGTTGGAAGTTTGCAGTAGAAAGATGTAATTACCTGCTTTAGATTAGTCAGAATGTGTACTTTTGGAAAATGTATAGTTTTATAGGGTCTCCATACTGTTAGGGGGGTCTTATGGTGCATAATACAAATACCGGGTGCTTGTATTGTAGAAGTCAGAGTGTCATACGTGAAAATTCATATGTACTATTTTCATTTGGGGGTCTCTGTATGCCAACTAGTTTGGTAAATCTTTTCATATCAGGCATCAAACTGTTCAGTAGACCCCTGGCATTCATATTTAGGATGCTTTTTGCTGGTACGTTACAAAATGTGGGGTATATAATGGGGTAAAATGCAAGCTTTGTAACTATTTTGAGAAATTTCAAAAAAAGCGTTATGTTTAGCATAGCTTTGCGGTTTGGTAGTTTGCAGTAGAAAGATGTCATTACCTGCTTTAGATTCATCAGAATGTATACTTTTGGAAAATATATGGTTTTCTAGGGTCTACATACTGGTAGGGGGTCTCATGGCACATAATACACATACCGGGTGCTTATATTGAGTGTCATACATGAAAATTCATATGCCCTATTTGGATCTGGGGGTCTCTGTATGCAACATAGTTTTTTTTTTAAATTCTGATTTATTAGAAATTTTAAAAGGGTTACAGAAAAAAGAAAAAGGGGGGTAATACACTCCGGGAAGCCAAAGAACAGAATAAAGCATCCATTTAATCATACATCATATAGTATCACAATGATATCGAGGGAGTGACCCTACATCCCTGAGTGTAATAAGAGCCGCCGATAACAACATAAGACAATCGTCGTAGAGGGGAGAGGAGAAAGGTAAGAAAAGGAAGAAAAAAAAAAACGAGAAAAGAAAAAAGGAAAGAATAGAAAGAGAGAGAAATCTTCTAGCAGACATGAATATCACTCGCATAGGATGCAGCATAGATAGATAAGGGCCTCCAAGTCCGGGAGTTAATACCATCATTCTATTATTCACATAAACTGTCACATCACCATAATGTAGATAATAACAATGATGCACCTACCCTGTTATAGTGAGATGTGAACAGGGATCCTCTAGACGGGAGAGGCCAGCTCCCACCGGACAACATCCACATGCAGATCCTACAATGTGCAAGCTATGCTTGGAAATCGAGGTGGATCGAAATCCCAGTGCTAATGCTTCCCCAGGAGCGACAGGCCAAATCAGGAAACACATCCCATCTCCAAATACATCACTAAAGTCAAGGTTATCTAAGTCTGCAATAGCAGCTCGTATTTAGCTGAATGTTTAAACTGTACCCAATAAAACCATTTCTGAGTATATTTCTCAGTATCTTGTGTGGATGATGCTTTATATCCCTCGAACCTTTCAATCTCAGAAATCTTCCGTAACCAATCCCGTATCCTGGGGGGAGTACGTTGTTTCCAGTTTATGGGAACAAGAAGTTTAGCCGTATCTAACAAGATTGGTACCAGAGATTTGCGATAAGCCTTGATTGAAGTGGAAGTGTGGTGAAGTATCTCCAAGGGTTCATTAGGGACATCCACATCCGTGAGTTCTTTAACGACATCTCTAATCTGAGACCAATAATTCGTCAGACCCGGGCATCCCCAGAAGATGTGAGACAGGGTCCCAACCCCTTCATCGCATCTCCAACATGCAGGTGAAAGTGTGCGATATATCTTGGCCAATTTAGCCGGAGTCCTATACCATTGACTTAACAATTTATAATTGAGTTCCTGAATTTTACAGCAGGTCGAAGTTGAGTGCGCTAAACAAACAATCTTATCCCAATCCCGCTCCTCCAGTCGAACTCCCAACTCTGCCTCCCATTTATGCTTAAAGACACCCTTCGGTAGGTCTGTAATACTTAGAATGCATTGATACAGGAAGGAGATCGTTCTATGAGGAGTATCTTTCGATTCCCAAAGAAGTTCAACCTGCGTAGGAGGTTCAGTAGTCATAAATGCAAGCATCGGGAAAATATAAAATGTCTCACCTGCTCTAGCCGAAATACATCCATATGTGTTGGGGGGACACTAGGAAATAGAACCTCCAATTGTGGGACTGTAGTGCCAAAAAGAAGAGATTGAATCCCCAAATGTCTCCTCAAGGTCCATCCGACGTAATGGCGCGGATTTAATCCCGGGGGGAAAGTAGGGTTGCCGAAAATAGGTGTGTATCTAAAGGGTGCATGTATCCACTTCCCCGTCAAGACTAATCTATCCCAAATTTGAAGGGTGTAAAGTAGCTTAGAGTCAGTTTTGTCTGTTATGCGTCTCTCAGATGACGTCAACCAAGGTAAAGCCATCAGTGGAGTCAGTGAAGATTCTTGTTCTATACCAACCCAAAGTTTACTAGTGTGATGGAAGGCCCAATCAAAACACCTATTAACTTGTGCAGCCTTCAAATAAGCGTCCCAATCTGGAAGTCCAACGCCTCCGTTGCGCTTTAGAGCCGACAATTTAGAGGCAGCTATCCTGGGATTTTTATGATTCCAGATATAATTGATAATCAGACTTTTCAATATCCGTAGAATGTGTTTGGGGGGTGGGTAAGGGATGGTCTGAAATAAGTACAGAAATCTCGGCAATATGTTCATTTTAGTCACATTTATCCTGCCAAACCATGATAAATGGGGCTTTTCCCAGGCCTTCAAATCCAATCTCACCTTATCTAACAATGTCTCATAGTTCGTTTTCACAGTACGAGCAATAGAAGAGAATATAGCCAAACCCAGGTAAGTAATATGTGTTTGGGTGTATTTAAAGGGGAAATTGGACATAAGATCGTAATATTCTTGTTTGGGCAAAGAAATGTTTAACGCCTCCGATTTGGTCAAGTTTATTTTAAAATTGCTAAGTTTAGTAAACCGATCAAATTCCCTCAATAAATTGGGTAAAGATATACGTGGATTGCGGAGGAAAAACAAAAGATCATCTGCATATGCAGCAATTTTATGGGTGGTGTCCTTCACAACTAGTCCTGAAATATTGGGGTTTGCCCTAATTTGGCAAGAAGCCTTCAATTGACAAAGCAAACAAAAGGGGCGAGAGAGGGCATCCCTGACGGGTCCCATTACGAATTAAAAAGGGGTTGGAAAGTGTACCATTTATTTTGAGTCTAGCGTATGGGGATGTGTAGAGTGTCATAATCCATGACATCATTCGGGGACCTATCCCAACCATCCGTAGGGACTCCGCCAGGAAGGACCAGTCTACTCGATCGAACGCCTTTTCGGCGTCCGTAGAGAGAATCATAAATGGAATCTGTTGTTTCTGACTAAAATGCATAAGGGAGAATAATTTATTAGTATTATCTCTAGCCTCACGACCCTGAACAAAGCCTACTTGTTCCTCATTAATGAGGGACGGAAGCAATTTCTGGAGGCGTTGAGCTAGCACTTTATAATACAATTTCAGGTCCACATTGAGAAGGGAGATTGGTCGGTAACCCCCCAGGTCTTGTGGGTCTTTACCTTTTTTATGGATAAGGGCAATATGTGCTTCTAAAGCTTCTCTGGGTATGGGTTTCTCGGACGAGATTGAATTTACTGCTTCTAGCAAATGTGGCGTTAGGAGAGAACCAAACTCTTTATAGTATGCAACCGTAAACCCATCGGGGCCTGGAGCTTTTCCCGACTTAGCATCCGTGATAACCCGCAGTAATTCACCAGTAGTAAGAGGTAAGTCTAAAGCCTGGACATGTTCATCCGTAATCTTATGTAAACCAGCCTCCGCTAGGTATGCCCGTATGCTGTCTAATTTGTGAGTGGCTTGGGAGTGCTGTAAATCACAGTTAGGGAGTTGGTACAATTTAGAATAATACCCTCGGAAAATTTCGGCTATCTCGGAGGTTCGATGCGTTGTAAGCCCCTGATTATCTTTAAGTGCCAAAATATGATTACGCGTCTGTCGTTGCCGTAAGGCTGATGCCAACAATCTCCCACATTTGTTCCCGTGTTCAAAAAATAACTTTCTGTTTAAATCTATCGCTTTTTCAGTGTAAGAGGTATAGACATCCCGTAATTGTTGTCTAGCCTGCGTTAGTTCCGTCAAGTAAGAAGGTCTCCCAGTTTGTTTATGTTGTCTCTCTAAACTATGGATTTTAGCTAACAATTTATTCATGGCACCCATTTTTTCTGCCTTCTTTCTGGCTCCCAATTTAATAAGTTCACCTCTCAAGACACATTTATGAGCTAGCCAGATCATCCATGGGTCCATCCCCTCAGTTTTATTTTCTATGAAGAAATTTTTTAAGAGAGTTGCTAATTCTGGTTTGAGAACCGGGTCTCTAATGATGGAATCATTAAGTCTCCAGGTCGGTTGAGATCTGGTGAGAGAGGGAACACGAAGTAGGCATGTGACCGGTGCATGATCTGACCAGGTGATCACATCAATTTTGGCCGTCTCCAGCAATCCCAGATCACTGTTTAACAAAAATATAGTCCAATCGACTGTATATATTATGTGGGTGCGAAAAGAAGGAATAATCTTTAGTGGCTGGATTCAACAATCTCCATGTGTCAATTAAAATATTGGTTCGCAATATATCTTTGATAGCAGTGAGGGTCCTACGAGAAAGGTTTGAAGAGGTGTCTAGTCTCGGGTCAAGAGCTGTATTAAGGTCACCCCCCACAATATAAGTCCCTTCTCCAAAGGCAGCAAGATCTTGCATAAAATCCTTTAGCGCACTCAACTGCTCAGTCGGTGGTAAGTACACAGAAGCAATAGTGTACGTGGAATTGTTTATAGTCCCCTTGACCAAGTTATACCTCCTCTGATGAAGCGCCCAATAGCGCGAAACGCGTCAGGAGGGTGTGGCTAACAACAGGTAGGCAGACCGGGGGGGAGACACTGCTTTGTGGTGTGTGTGAATTGTACATTGACATGTTAGTTTTTGTGGTTAATATGCACCAATAAATGTTTTTAAGCGAGAAACTGTGCATGTCTTTGATATTTACCTTGGTTTAATTGGACCTGTGCACAGTACTCGCTGTATAGACAGCAGCTACCCCATAATTGATTTTTGTTTTACTACCAAGTTATATCTCCCTGAAGAGTCCGTTCTCACATCTATAGTGGAGAAGCCCAGGGCATCTGCAATGAGTACCGCAGTACCACGCCGTTTAGAGTGGAACGGCTTGCTAGTATGGATCGTGGAGAACCCCTTAAATCGTAATTTCGGGATATGACCTAGCTTAAAATGCGTCTCTTGTATAAGCATAATTTGAACACCCAAACGTTTAATTTCCTGATTCAGCCTGTGTCGCTTAAAAGGGATATTTAAACCTTTAACATTTAAAGTACCTACTTTCACCTTAGCCATAACGATGTAGTGGGGATGAGAGCCAGCCTCTCCCGTCCAGCAGGCGACCCATGCGAGGATCAAGATTGACAATACAGGTGCTAGAAGAGATAGAAAAGCAGAAATAGAATAAGAAAGAGTAAGACATAATCAAATACAATGTCAAAGAGCAATAACCAATTCCCGTAAGGCAGTAACCCTACGGTCGTATCCCACAGGTTCCCCTCCGATAGGGGGTGAGGGTAATGAGTAGCCTTAGCAGGAGACAGGCTCCCGGTCTACACACAGCAAAACAAAGCGGAACATTTAGCAGCCAGCACAATAATAGGCCGTTAAGTATGGGGGAAGAAAAAAAAAATTAAAAAAAAAAGGGGGGGGGAATAAAAGAAGTCGAGGCCATAGGTCTGCTACATTTCCATAAGCAGAGAGTCGTTGGCATAGATAGTAAAGTAATAAACCAGTTATGCGACACTCCTACGTTTTCAGAGAGGAGGAGGTGTAGCTAAGCAAGCCGGCAAAGGCCATCCGGATAATATTCTGGCCAAAAAAAAAAAAAGGGGGGGGGAGGGGCGATTATGAATGAGGGAGGAACAAAATAAGATCGACCCCCTTAGGAAGCCACCCGCAATGTCTGAGGCAGTGAATTGCAAACATACATAGGATATTCACAGAACTAGGATAATAGAAGCATATACTGTAGAAAATCTGAAAATAGCGCAGATATGCTATACATAATATAACTAACATGACCCAAGAAAATAAGAAATGTCCAATCAGCATCGCTTATACTTATAAGTGGTAATCGGAGCTTGCCGGGTCGGCCGCATCGAGCATATGTGAGTTCAGGCTTGTAGCCGTCGCCACTCCTACACACCAGGGAAAAAAGGAAAAAAAGAAAAAAAAAAAGGGGGGGGGAAACGTAGAGAATGTAACTGAACTTAACGGACCCTTAGGGCCAACAATAGAAGTAGAAATAGTGGGTTGTCAAGTTGAGCATCAAAACTAAATTCGATCTCATACATAACATCAAACAATGCAGAGAATTAGAACAGGCAAAGTAGGTATATCCGCAAAACCTCGGGTGGCATCTCAGTAGCCACAAAAATCCTTGTCGTCTGCACGCCGTATCTATTCTATTACTTTACTGTTTTCTTTCTCTTCTCTCTTCCTTCATTGTCCATTCTTCTCACACTTTTTCCCGACCTGAGGGTCGAGCACACCAAATCTGGTGGCATCAGAATGTGAGGCCTAAATATCGGCGTCTTCCAATATGTCCCGAGATATGACCCAAAGAAATCAAATGCCAGCTGCACAACTTAACGTCAACCAACTTGTTTACCGTCCATCACTGTAACATCTGCAGCCCGAAAGTGGGTCTTCACTCTGAAGTCGAGCGAGGCGTAGCTGTGTGGCTTCCATGGCCACGAGAGGCCCTCTGATGAGCCGGGATCCAGTGATCCGTACATAGCTGATCCAACAGATCCCCATTGTAAGCCAGATCCGTCCAATCATTGAGCTTAATGTCAGGCAAATCTAAAGCTTTGCAAAAAGATTCAAGTTCTGCTGGTTCCTTCAGAGAAAACTGTCTGTTGTTTTTGGATGCGATTAGGGCAAAGGGAAAGCTCCAGCGGTAAGCTATTTCCTTCTCACGTAGTGTCGTAGTGAGAGGTTTCAGCGCACGCCGCTGTTGTAACGTTCGCCATGCCAGATCTGGAAATATAGCAACATCATAAGTGTCATAACGGATAGTTTGCTGGTTGCGTACCTTGCGGACAATGTCCTCTTTTACGAGAAAGTGATGTACACAGCAGACAGTGTCTCTCGGTTGCTCGGCTCTCATACGTTGGGGGCCCAGAGTCCTATGGACCCTGTCCAATTCAAGGGGCTCAGTGATGGCTTTCCCCAATATAGTATTAAATATGGCACATACCGTGGTTCTCAGTTCGGCTTGTGGGACCGATTCCGGTATTCCCCGTATACGCAGATTATTTCTCCTACCTCTGTTATCAAGATCTTCCATTTGCTTCTTAATGAGGTATAAGTATCTGTGGTGATCATTTACACGGTCTATGACTGTGTTGCATGCGGTTTCGGCCTTCTCCAGTTGGGCCTGAGAGTCACCAATGGCCTGCAAGTCTTTGCGGAGGTCCGCAATATCAGCCTTATGCCCCTCTTGAATCGTTTGGGCAACTGCGTTGAGATCCGCCTTAGTCGGTAAGTTTGCAAATAGCGAGCGGAGGTCCTGCGGCAAGGAGGTCGTGCTGTGGCCCGAAGCCGTGGAACCTGCCGGGCTGGGGCTATGCCGCATGGCGTCCGCCATCTTGGATTCTTCTGACGTACTCGCCTGCTTAGATTTCTTGTCCAAAAATCTCGTCAGATCTCCTTGTCCGTTGGAAACGTTTGCTGGGGTAGTCGGTGGTTGTTTCTTAGTACTTTTGCCCATCATGTGCGCTGTTGGCAGACTGCTAATAGCAATAAAACAAAGTGCAGACCGGGAGCTATCCGCAAACACGTCCGCTCAGCTCCTCATGACGCCACGCCCCCCCTGTATGCAACATAGTTTGGTAAATCTATGCATATTGGGCATCAAACTGTTTAGTAGACCCCCCCCACATTCATATTTAGGATGCTTTATGCTGGTAATGATACATGCACGGTACGATGCTGGAAAGTTGAAGCTTTGAGGCAATTTTCAGGTATTTCACCAAAACCACCAATTTTGGGAAAGCCTTGCGACTCAGTCGTTTGGAGCAGAAAGGCATGGGTACCCAGTTTAGATTCGGTAGAATGTGTACTTTCCAAAAAGATATGGCTTTGGGGGTAAACATATATTTCTGTGTTTTGACTCCACAAAAAATGCAGTCAATTTGTTGATTTTTCAGTAGCTGAATATGCGCTGACTTCATTTTGGGGCCTCTAAATGCCAGATACTTTGGTAAACCTATGCACCATGGGCACCAAACTGTTCAGTGGACCCCTGGCAATCATATTTAGGGTGCTTTTGCTTGGTACATAATGATTCATGGGCGATATGATGCTGGAAATTTGAAGCTTTGAGGCAATTTTCAGATATTTCACCAAAACCGACAAATTTGGAAAAGCCTTGCGACTCAGTAGTTTGGAGCAGAAAGGCATGGTTACCCATTTTAGATTCGGTAGAATGTGTACTTTCCAAAAATATATGGTTTTGGGGGGTAAACATATATTTCTGTGTTTTTACCCCACAAAAAATGCAGTCCATGTGTTGATTTTTCATTAGCAGAAGTTACCCACAGGACTATTTGTATGCGCTAACTTCATTTTGGGGCCTCTAAATGCCTGATACTTTGGTAAACCTATGCACCATGGGCACCAAATTGTTCAGTGGACCCCTGGCAATAATATTTAGGGTGCGTTTTCTTGGTAAGTAATGATTCATGGGCGATAGGGTGCTGGAAAGTTGAAGCTTTGAGGCGATTTTCAGATATTTCACTAAAACCGTCAATTTTGGGAAAGCCTTGCGACTCGGTCGTTTGGAGCAGAAAGGCATGGGTACCCATTTTAGATTCGGTAGAATGTGTGCTTTCCAAAAATATATGGTTTTTGGGGGTAAACATATATTTTTGTGTTTTTACCCCACAAAAAATGCAGTCAATGTGTTGATTTTTCAGTAGCTGAAGTAAAGTCCTGGACAATTTGTATGTGCTAACTTCATATTGGGGTCTGTAAATGCCAGATAAATTGGTAAAGCTATGCACAATGGGCATCGAACTGTTCAGTGGACCCCTGAAAATCATATTCAGGGTGCTTTTTCTTGGTACCTATTACAGTGTGGGATATGCGGAGCAGCAAAATAAAACCTTTGAAGTGATTTTTCAGAATTTTAATACATTTTTATAAAAACCACTACGCTCAGACAAGCTTTGATGTTTGGTAGTTAGGAGTAGAGAGACATAGTTACCCATTTTGGAATCAGCAGAATGTGTACTTTTCAATAATATATGGGTTTCTGGGGTAAACCTAATGTTTCAGGATTTTGTGGCCTTGGAATCTAAAGTATGCCATTTTCTGCTTTCAAAATTCGGTAATATACTGCTGGCAGTTTTTGCTGTACAGAAGTCCTAAATCTGCCTAAAACTATACATATCTGGTATTGGCACGTTCGAGAGATATGAGGCTTTCCAAATCCGTTGGATTTTCATTCGTAAAATGAAATATTTTTCTGGTATAAATTCATATATTGTGAAAAATAGAAATTTTTCATTTTTTTTTGTATTTAGCGCTCTAAATCTTTTTGCAGAGGTGGAAATACATGAAAACTCAGGCACATTTAAAAAGCTCAGTTTCTCATGAAAAAAACAATGTATAGTTTTCCTAGGTAAACTATAGGTTTCCCCTCAGAAAATTCCCCTAAAGTGAGAGAGCACAAATGTTTAAAAAATGGCTGGCATTTTGCGTAACCAAAATGTGAAATTCTGCTGGCACTTAAAGGGTTAATGGAACTGCACTACGCAAATCCATAATGGACCTTGCGGTTTCTGGCTTGATGCTTTAACTGCTGGGCCAGATGAGCAGCCTGCGGGGTTGCTCACTATATGTTACCTGGCCTTTGCAGCCCTAGCCGAGCAGCAGCCTGATTGGTTTGCAGTCAGCCAGTCAGGGCTGACTCTGCCCTATTTAAGGCCAATCCTTGTCACATGCCTTGCAAGAGCATTGGCTGCCTACACTAGAATTGTGGCATTGCCCCTAGCTAAAGGTTCCAGCTCTAGCCTAGTATTTATTCTACCTTGTCTTGTCTGATCCCTTCCCTGTCTTGCTCTGAAAGTTGCCTTGTTTACCTTGCCTTGATCTACCTTGCCTTCCCCTCCTGGTTCTGCTCCAGTCCTGCTTTAACCTGTGCCTTGACCCTGATCTTGCCTTGCCTGTTCCTGCTTCCTTTCCTGTTCCGACATGTACATGTACTCTGTCTTATATCTTCCCTCATTTCACTCTGTATCTTGCTCTGCCTTTTCCTCCCATCTCCTGCTATCGGTTCCAGTCCTTCTGCTCCAGTCCTCCTGCATTCAGTCCCAAGTCTGATCGGTTCTACGACTGCACTGTCCTGTCCTATACTTCCAGTCTGCTCCTGATCTACACCAGCTCCATCCAGCTCCTACTCATTCTGCTCCTGTCCCAACTCATCGCCCTGATCCAGTCCAGTCCTGATGTTCGCCCTCTCTGTGCTGTTCTGATCTTCGCCCTGCTACATCCTGTTCCACTCTGTACCTGTTCCCATCCTTGCAGGGAGGCAATGTCCCTAGCTATGAGTTCCTGTTCTGGCCTCCTTCCTATTCTGCCTTGCCTTGTCTTGTCTGAATCCTTCCCTCTTTGTCCTGCCTGATTCTGAACCTTGTCCTTTCTTGATCTGCCTTATCTTCCCTTTCCAGTTCTACTCCGGTCCTGCTTTAAACCTTGATATTTCCTTGCTTTTGCTCCAAACCTAATCTTGCCTTGACCTTGACGTGACCTTGTCTTTCTGGTTCCTGCTTCCTGTTCTGACCTTTACCCTATCTTTATCTTCCCTCCTCACACTCTGCATCTTGCCCTGCTGTAAGACTGTAAGGGTACTGTAAGACTCTCCAGGATATCATCATGCGTCCTTACCTTAAGGTGTACCTGTCCCCTTTGTCCTTTCACACTGCGTCACTTTGCTGTGGCGCAGGGCATAACATCAGAGACTTGTCACTAATTGTATGCACTGACATAATATTTGGGAACCAAATTTAAATGTTTACTGTTTAAGAGGTTTGCCCTGCTAACCTTGCCCAGGATGGCTTCTGATAAAATCTACTGCTAACTTTGCCAAAGATGGTTTTATGGGTTTTTTTATGATTTTTGCTGCCTGCCTTGACCTTTTTGCCTGTTTTCTGTGACTTTGTCTAATCCTTGCTGGTACATTGTGTTTACAACTATTCTCTGTAGTGTTCATATTCCCTGTTAGTATCCACAGCAGAGAGTCTCCAGCCACAATAGAACTTTGGTGCAGACTGGTACCAACATGGGTGTTCATGAAAGCGTTCCTTCCAGCTCCCTCCTAGTGTTCCTGCCAGAGTGTGTTGGTAAATGCTTGAGACCAAAATATACACCAATAAAATGCCAAGCATGCAATGGCAGGTTTAGCAGGGCATGTTTATAAAGTGCAGGGGTCTACCCTGCTTCACCTGCCATATCATGTTTGGTATTTTAATTGTGTAGTTACTTGGGAGAGGTGCTGACCTCTCTAACCAGCACAAGGCAATTATTCAATTGAGAAGCTGTGGGAAAGAAAAGCAGTTGTTCTATATGAGACCAAAATTAGGGATGGGCGAATTTGACCCGTTTCGTTTCGCCAAAAATTCGTCAATGGCGTCACAAGTCTATGGGCATCAAAAAAATGTTGACGCGCACCTTTTTTTGTCGCATGCCGTCATACAATTCTATGAGCATCATTTCCGCGGAGAAACAAGACGAAAAAATTTGCCCATCCCTTACCAAAGTATGTCATGAAATGTCTGTCACAGCCAGGGCCAGAATGATGGGGGGGGGATGCTGGGCCCTTTTAAGAGTCCTACCCATAGTCCGGGCTCTCTTGCCCCCCCCCCCCCCGTTGCTGCTCACATGCGCACAGTTAGACAAGGTGGCCAGGTTGCCTAGGGTACCTGGACAATTTGGCCTCTGGTCATGGAACAGTTGTGCACTTAGTGCTTCTAATGCTGCGATACAAACTCTGTAAAAGCTGTGTTTTTGTTGAATCTGCATGGTATGTGGGTGCGTGGCCATACATTTTAAATCCATGCTTGCACAGCAGTCCCTCTTTCTATTTTTCTTTCAATAGTTTTTTATTGATTTTCCAAGAAAAGAAAATGGTTTTACAAGCAAGCAGTGTCGTCAGGTATTTCCAAACAGAGGAAAACAGAGAAGAGAGAAAGATAATGAAATGAACTCATCCTCCCCCCTCCAGACATTCTGTCAGAAGTGGGAGAGAGACGAGCTACAACAATGATAGTAATAACTTTAGATGACATGTTACAGTTGACATAGGTGTAACTTTATATATAAAGCATAGATGCTGGCGACTTCAGCGGGGTCCCTTGACTATTTAGAATATCTCGACGAGATGGATTCATTTGCATTGGCTCTCGGCTCAAGAAAATAACTAATGCTTATTGTCAGGTATTGCTGGGAGTCGAGCCGGGGACCTTTGGGTTTCTGGCTCGATACCCTAACCATTTGGCCAGGTGAGCAGCCTGTAGGGTTACTCACTGTGTGTAACCTGGCCTCTGCAGTCCCAGCCCAGCTGCCGCCTGATTGGCCTCTCCAGCCCCAGCTCAGCTGCTGCCTATCTTAATCAACCAATCAGGGCTGCCTCTTCCCTATTTAAGGGCAGCTCTCAGACCACTCCTTGCCAGAGCATTGCATGGTTTTCTAGTACTGCGGCATCGCCCCTAACTAGGTTTCTAGCTCTTGCCCCTTCTCCCTTGTTAGTCTGCCTTGTCTTATCCTGCTCCAGTCTCCCTCTCTTGCTATCCTGCACCAGTCTCCCTCTCTTGCTATCCTGCACCAGTCTCCCTCTCTTGCTATCCTGCTCCAGTCTCCCTCTCTTGCTATCCTGCCCAGTCTCCCTCTCTTGCTATCCTGCTCCAGTCTCCCTCTCTTGCTATGCTGCTCCAGTCTCCCTCTCTTGCTATCCTGCTCCAGTCTCCCTCTCTTGCTATCCTGCTCCAGTCTCCCTCTCTTGCTATCCTGCTCCAGTCTCCCTCTCTTGCTATCCTGCTCCAGTCTCCCTCTCTTGCTATCCTGCTCCAGTCTCCCTCTCTTGCTATCCTGCTCCAGTCTCCCTCTCTTGCTATCCTGCTCCAGTCTCCCTCTCTTGCTATCCTGCTCCAGTCTCCCTCTCTTGCTCCAGTCCTCTCTTGCTATCTTGCTCCAGTCCTCTCTTGCTATCTTGCTCCAGTCCTGTCTTGCTATCCGCTCCTGTCTCCCTCTGCACTCTATCCCCAGTTTGATCTACGCCCGCACCGTCCTGTCCCATCCAAGCCGTTCCACTCCTGCCACGTCCAGTCCTTTCCTGTTGAGTCGTCGCCCTCTTCTTCCTGTCTTGTCCAGTCCTGATCGTCGTCCTATCCGTCCTGTTCCAGTCTGACTCTTCGCCCTCATCTACCTGTTCCTGCTTCCCTTCAAGTTTCCCCTTGGCACATACAGCCCCTGCCTCAAGGACTCGCCCTTTCCCTTCAGACTCTACAGCGCCCCCTACCTAATCCTTGACAGAATGCTCTGGCCAAAAGAGTCTGCAAGGGCTGTTCCTGTGCCTTCTGACCGGATTCCCAAAAAGACTGAATATTCTATTTTGACCCGCAGATACTGTGATGGCTCCCCAAGTAAAATTCCTATCTTTCTAGAGGAAGTCCTGCTCCTTTCAGAGAAAAAACACTTTCTAAGTGCTCCTCCAGTTGAGCAAGTTTCGGAAATCATTTTCTTCCTGCTAGAAGGTGAAGCTCGTTACTGGGCCGAGAACTTACTGTGCAGTAAATCCCCTATAATCTACGATACTGCTCAGTTTCTGTTGGCATTCCTAGATAAATTTGCTCCAGTTCCAGGGCCGGCTATCCCTCCGCAGTCTGCTCCAGTTCCAGGGCCGGCTATCCCTCCGCAGTATGCTCCAGTTCCAGGGCCGGCTATCCCTCCGCAGTCTGCTCCAGTTCTAGGGCCGGCTATCCCTCCGCAGTCTGCTCCAGTTCCAGGGCCGGCTATCCCTCCGTAGTCTGTTCCAGGGCCGGCTATCCCTCTGCAGTCTGCTTCGGTTCCCGGGCCTGCCACCCCTCAGCAACTGCTTCCCCAGCAGCCTCGGCTGCCCACAGCTCCAGAGGGGCCTACCCAGCAGCATCGGCTGCCCACAGCTCCAGAGGGCCTACCCAGCAGCATCGGCTGCCCACAGCTCCAGAGGGGCCTACCCAGCAGCATCGGCTGCCCACAGCTCCAGAGGGGCCTACCCAGCAGCATCGGCTGCCCACAGCTCCAGAGGGGCCTACCCAGCAGCATCGGCTGCCTACAGTTCCAGTGGGGCCTTCCCTGCAACCGCCATTGCCTTCAGCTCCAGAGCCGGTTCCCCAGCAGCCTCCGCTGCCCATGGCTTCAGCTAGGCTTCCCCGGCGACTGGCTCCCCACTGGCTGCCTCCTGCACTTGTGCCGGCTCAACAGCAGCTGCCTCCTGTACCCATGCCTTGTCCTGTGCCCCCAGAAGTGGGGCTTCTGCCTGATCCTGTGCCCCCAGAAGTGGGGCTTCTGCCTGATCCTGTGCCCCAGAAGTGGGGCTTCTGCCTGATCCTGTGCCCCCAGAAGTGGGCTTCTGCCTGTTCCTGTGCTCCCAGAAGTGGGGCTTCTGCCTGTTCCTGTGCTCCCAGAAGTGGGGCTTCTGCCTGTTCCTGTGCTCCCAGAAGTGGGGGTTCTGCCTGTTCCTGTGCTCCCAGAAGTGGGCTTCTGCCTGATCCTGTGCTCCCAGAAGTGGGGCTTCTGCCTGATCCTGTGCCCGAGATGGGGGGCTTCTGCCTTGTCCTGTGCCCTCAGAGGTGGGGCTTCTGCAGTGTCTTAACACAGTGACTGTACCAACCCTTAAAATAACATTCAAAACCCAGGCACTCATGTGGAGGGCACCCGCGAGGGTGGAGTTGCCTATACTGTTGCCAAGTCCCAGGCACCCGCATGGGTGGCTCTGCAAACACCTGGGCACCCGCCAGGGTGGCTCTTCTGAGTCCCAGAGCACCCGCCAGGGTGGCTCTTCTGAGTCCCAGAGCACCCGCCAGGGTGGCTCAACCGAGTATCAGAGCACCCGCCAGGGTGCTCTACCGAGTATCAGAGCACCCGCCAGGGTGGCTCTTCCGAGTCCCAGAGCACCCACCAGGGTGGCTCTACCAAGTATCAGAGCACCGGTGAGGGTGGCTCCTCCAGGTCCCAGAGCACCCGCCAGGGTGGCTCTACCTAGTATCAGAGCACCCGTGAGGGTGGTTCTACCAAGTATCAGAGCACCCGTGAGGGTGGCTCTTCCAGGTCCCAGAGCACCCGCCAGGGTGGCTCTTCCGAGTCCCAGAGCACCCGCTAGGGTGGCTCTTCCGAGTCCCAGGGCACCCGCCAGGGTGGCTCTTCCGAGTCCCAGGGCACCCGCCAGGGTGGCTCTTCCGAGTCCCAGGGCACCCGCCAGGGTGGCTCTTCCGAGTCCCAGGGCACCCGCCAGGGTGGCTCTTCCGAGTCCCAGGGCACCCGCCAGGGTGGCTCTCCGAGTCCCAGGGCACCCGCCAGGGTGGCTCTTCCGAGTCCCAGGGCACCCGCCAGGTGGCTCTTCCGAGTCCCAGGGCACCCGCCAGGGTGCTCTGCCGAGCATCAGGCACCCGCCAGGGTGGCTCTGCCAAGTTCCAGGGTGGCTAATACATAGCATACCTTCTAGTTGGGCACCCATGTGGTTAGTTCTGCCCATAGCATTGCCAGTTCCCCAGGTGCACGAAAATGTTGGTCACTGTGCGCCTGGGAGTCGCCTTGTGAGGGGGGGGATACTGTCAGGTATTGCTGGGAGTCGAGCCGGGGACCTTTGGGTTTCTGGCTCGATACCCTAACCATTTGGCCAGGTGAGCAGCCTGTAGGGTTACTCACTGTGTGTAACCTGGCCTCTGCAGTCCCAGCCCAGCTGCCGCCTGATTGGCGCTCTCCAGCCCCAGCTCAGCTGCTGCCGTATCTTAATCAAGCCAATCAGGGCTGCCTCTTCCCTATTTAAGGGCAGCTCTCAGACCACTCCTTGCCAGAGCATTGCATGGTTTTCTAGTACTGCGGCATCGCCCCTAACTAGGTTTCTAGCTCTTGCCCCTTCTCCCTTGTTAGTCTGCCTTGTCTTATCCTGCTCCAGTCTCCCTCTCTTGCTATCCTGCACCAGTCTCCCTCTCTTGCTATCCTGCTCCAGTCTCCCTCTCTTGCTATCCTGCTCCAGTCTCCCTCTCTTGCTATCCTGCTCCAGTCTCCCTCTCTTGCTATCCTGCTCCAGTCTCCCTCTCTTGCTATCCTGCTCCAGTCTCCCTCTCTTGCTATCCTGCTCCAGTCTCCCTCTCTTGCTATCCTGCTCCAGTCTCCCTCTCTTGCTATCCTGCTCCAGTCTCCCTCTCTTGCTATCCTGCTCCAGTCTCCCTCTCTTGCTATCCTGCTCCAGTCTCCCTCTCTTGCTCCAGTCCTCTCTTGCTATCTTGCTCCAGTCCTCTCTTGCTATCTTGCTCCAGTCCTGTCTTGCTATCCGCTCCTGTCTCCCTCTGCACTCTATCCCCCAGTTTGATCTACGCCCGCACCGTCCTGTCCCATCCAAGCCGTTCCACTCCTGCCACGTCCAGTCCTTTCCTGTTGAGTCGTCGCCCTCTTCTTCCTGTCTTGTCCAGTCCTGATCGTCGTCCTATCCGTCCTGTTCCAGTCTGACTCTTCGCCCTCATCTACCTGTTCCTGCTTCCCTTCAAGTTTCCCCTTGGCACATACAGCCCCTGCCTCAAGGACTCGCCCTTTCCCTTCAGACTCTACAGCGCCCCCTACCTAATCCTTGACACTTATCTACACACCTCTTTCTATTTTTCAAATGTTGGGAGATATGTATCCTGTCAATACAGACATATGGGGGTAAACCTTGGCTCCTTCTCTTAAAAGGCAATTTTAGTGTAGTTTGGAATTATAGTTTTATTTTTTTAGAAAGCAGGTGGAGGTTGCTTCCTTTGGGATTGGGAAGTACTCCCTCTCCTTACCAACATCTGTTTGCTAAGTTGGGAAATCATGGCTGGTGGCTACCATTATTGGGTTCCCTGAAGCCCTTACTCAGGTATTTAGGCATTGGAGGGCATAAAAGGATTATAGAGATCTTCAGGAAACCTACCCACAGTTTGACTCCCAACATCTACTAGATCACAAACTGGGGGTCATCAAAACTCTACATCACAGAGCAGACAAGACCCCCACCAGCACAGAGGCTAAGTTGAAAGAGATGAAACATCTCAAAGGGGCCCTGAAGACATGTGGGTATCCAGATTTGGGCTTTTGTGAAAGTGGAAAAAGAAGCAATATCACCAAGACTACTGGTGAAAGTGGAAAACAGGACAGGGGAAAGAACTGTAGCTGGGTTGTTGGAAAAAGCTTAGAAGGATTTTTAATAAACACCAATTCATATCTGCTTTAAACCCAGCAACACACTGAGGCAGCAACTAGTTCACCTAAAAGACCCCATCCCAAAGCACAAGAAGAGTAACATTGTGTGTGCAGTGAAGTGAGGAATGCTCTGATTTGTATGTGGGCGAAACCAAACAACAGTTACACCACCGTATGCGCAGCACAGAAGAGCCAGCTCCTCCAGTCCAGATTCTAGACTGGGAGAGTAAAAGGTGTTAAAGAAACCATGAATGTAAAAACTGAAAAACCAAGTCCAAATAGAGGTGGGGGGGTACATCTATTGTCTGCCACATAAAATGCTGTTTTGGCACCTCTCCCTGGAAGGTTTTATAACACATCAAAGCTCCAATCTTCCTAATACAATCAACACCTAATTTAATGACATCATTGTGGATTATAATAAACTGATTATGCTGATTGGAGCAACATTCCAGAGGATATATTCTCGAAGGATGATTTACAAGTTATTCTGAATTGAGAAAGCCAGTTGGATGACTGGTGAAACGTCTTCAAGGAGAAAAAAACACAGCAAGTCACTTATTTCTATAGATATACCATGACCTGGAAGAATGAGAGTCTTTACAAACATATTGGCACCTGAGTGCAAGTCAAAGTTAGTAGTGTTTGATACACAGCAAAGAGGTTGATGTATGCAGCAGAATGTAAGTTATGGTCATACAGAAGTACCGTATATACTCGCGTATAAGCCGAGTTTTTCAGCACCCAAAATGTGCTGAAAAACTCAAACTCGGCTTATACGCGGGTCATACCTCTGCTCTTCCCTCTGTCCTTCCCTCTGTCACCTCTGCCCCAGCCGGACTGCCTGTGACTGCCTGTGTCGCCGCCCGGAGCAGGTCCAGGAGCTCCGGGCGGCGCGTCCTTCCCTGCCGGCGTTCGCTTTCAAAATGGCGGCGCCCATGGCCGCCACGTGGGTAGCGGCGCCGGCCGCTACCCACGTGGCGGCCATGGGCGCCGCCATTTTGAAAGCGAACGCCGGCAGGGAAGGACGCGCCGCCCGGAGCTCCTGGACCTGCTCCGGGCGGCGACACAGGCAGTCACAGGCAGTCCGGCTGGGGCAGAGGTGACAGAGGGAAGGACAGAGGGAAGAGCAGAGGTGACAGAGGGAAGAGCAGAGGTGACAGAGGGAAGGACAGAGGGAAGAGCAGCCAGGGTGGGGAGAGCGACAGATGGGGGGGGAAGTGGCAGAGGGAAGCAAACATGAAATAGGGGTGGCAGAGGGAAGCAAACATGAAATCCGGTCGGCGACACAGTCAGTCACAGACAGTAACAGGTACCTGCCCAGTGTCCCCCAATTGTTGCGGCTGGGTCACATTCACATTTTGAAATCTGACATGGGGCCCCTAGGCTTATACACGAGTCAATACATTTTTCCAGTTTTCTTAGGTAAATTAGGTACCTCGGCTTATACACGGGTCGGCTTATACACGAGTATATACGGTAACAAGTCAGACAGTTTTCACACACACACTCTTTTTCTGAAGTGTAAGATTTTGAAACTAATCAATCTGTCTCTTGTCTAGATAAGGTAGCTGTGGGCACTTTCAGTGGCTTCTTCCAAGATATCCTCTGAGATTGTAGGTAAAGCCCTTTGCCAATTCCGATGGGCCAATTGGAAGGGAGAGACCTTCGCCTCGTGTTACTGATATGAAATTTGTTGTAAATTGGGTTGTACCCATTGAATTGGGCTTTAAATGCACGTTTCAGTTGCATGTGCCTTAAGGGGTCTATAGGAGTACCTGGTGTACCTGGGTAGGAAAGGCTCCTTGTTCCATCAGGTCTCCTAATTTTTTGATCTGCATATTGGGCCATTAAATAAAATCTGGGAAGTAGTGGAGATGGGGAAGATGTGAATTGTGGGGTATGTGGGGATAAAATATATGGGGTTACTTTGTTCACCTTTTGGTATTATAGTTGGGGCGTTTCTGAAGAAGTATAGGAACTTTGGGAGATAGATCATTTTAAAAATGTTCATTTTCCCCCACATGGTAAGTGGAAGTTTCTGCCATTGGACATTGATTGCCGTGAGGAGTCAACCGGGGGCAATAGATCAACAACAAAAACAAAAAGAAACACAGCAACAAGCGCTACGGATTGCTAATGTGAGTGATGATATCCCTGAATGCAATGTTCTAAATTTGTCCAAATATAAGTTAACAGATGGGGAGATGAAGGTGCTGAATTATGGTCTAAATTTTGTACCCGACCATGATATGGAGACTTCTGACACTGTGCTTGAGATTAATAATTTTGTACGTAAATTGACACTGATGAGACACTTTAACACTGTTTTCTCTGACTCTGATGGATATCACGATCAGTGTTTAGACGTCTCCCCCTCTCAAGAGAGTGAGACCGGGATATCTCGGGATATACTTAAGAATGATCATAATCCCAGACATACGAATGGTTTGTTATCCTTTAGGGAGAGGTGTACCCTGAATACTTTGGAGGATTTACTGGTCGAGTCTAATAATTCAACTAATGTGGATGTCCCTACTGTACACACTGATTTGGGAAATAAATCCAGCTTTTATCCCATACATAGTAGGGGCATCTATATAGATAAATTTCGAAAATTGGTCAGTGATGAATTGTCCTAATTTAAGTATGGGGGTAGTTCCGAATCTAATAATTTGAGCAATCAGGAGCGGAACGCTATCTCTACTTTAAGATCAAATAAGATGATAGTTATAAAAAATGCAGATAAGGGAAACTCAGTGGTTGTATTGGATGCAGATTATTATAAAATGGAGGCTATTAGACAATTGAGCGATAGGGAGACCTATGAGCCTTTGGCCCATGACCCCACCAGTACTTTTGGAACTAGGTTAAGCTCTCTTTTGGACTGGGCCAAATGAGTCAATTTTGACTGATAAAGAGTTCAAGTATCTAAATTGCACTGCTCCGGTTATTTATTTTTTTTCAATTTTTCACTGGTTGCCCACAGTTCATAAGTCTATCACCAATGTGAATGGTAGACCGATAGTCTCTGGTATAGGGTCTTTAAACGAGCATTTGTCCGAATATGTGGATAGTCTTCTACTTCCTATGGTTTTTGAGCTACCCGTTTCTTGCGGGACAGTTTAGACTGCATTAATAAAATACAGCAGATGACATGGAACCCTTCCTACATGTGGATCACCATGGATGTAGCCTCTTTGTATTCTTCCATTGAACATACACGGGGCTTCAAATTCTGGCTGGAACATTTCAATTTCTATCCAGATGTTCAGAATGATTTTTTGATACAGGCCTTGCAATATCTCCTTAACAGTAATTATTTCATGTTCAATGGTTCCCATTATCTCCAGAAGCGAGGGATGGCTATGGGGGCGCGGTTTGCACCCTCATATGCCAAACTTTTTATGGGGTACTTGGAACGCCTTTTTATTTATGATGAACATAATCCATTTCGATCCCATATAATCTGTTTTTTTAGATATATCGACTATCTGATCTTGATTTGGGATGGTGATTCACTTTTACCAGCGAACACAGCCCCACCACTATGTCCTTTTTGGACATTAATTTTATCATTGAGCGCAATAAGATCCTTACGGATTTATTTCGCAAACCTATTACCAGAAATACCCTTCTGCATGCTGCTAGCTGTCATCCCACCAATGTGTTGCAGGGTGTCCCAGTGGGTCAGTTCCTGCGTTTACGCAGGATCTGTATCACCTGGGACTCCTTCAACCAACAAGCTATGCAGCTATGGGATAGATTTATACAGCGTGCGTATAAATTCTGGGATGTCAAAAATGAATATGATAGAGCTGTGGGAGCTAATCGACATGATCTTTTGGTGTCCAAAAAGTAGAATAATATACAGGACAGATCCAACAATAGAATTAAAGGGGAACTATCGCGAAAATCTAATTTTCCCAGTGGATACATAGGATAAAAATAACAATATTTTCAAATATATTCATTTAACAGAAATGTTTACTTTTTGAAAGGCATTCAATAATATTACAGTGAGTTAGAATGCTTTCTCTGAGAGCCAGTTCAAGCAATTGCTAAATGAGAGTGGCTATACCCCAACTGTGATGTCACGTAGCAACTAGCAAAGTCCCACCCTCTTCATGCTGAATTCAAAGCATCCACACACCAACTGCATTCTCTGGAATTCTATAGTTTGAAAATGTTGATTTTATTGGCAGAATGAGGTTTTTGCATACTCCCAGATCAAAGCCTGCCACTCCTATCTCTCTCACACTCACCCCTGCCACTTATATCTCACTCACACTCACCCCTGCCATGCTTACCTTCTACTCTCACCCCAGCCACTCCTATCTCTCTCACACTCACCCCAGCCACTCCTATCTCTCTCACACTCACCCCAGCCACTCCTATCTCACTCACCCAGCCACTCCTATCTCTCTCACACTCACCCCAGCCACTCCTATCTCTTTCACACTCACCCCAGCCACTCCTATCTCACTCACACTCACCCTGCCACTCCTATCTCTCTCACACTCACCACTGCCACTCCTCTCTCACACTCACCCCAGCCACCCCTATCTCTTTCACACTCAACCCAGCCACTAATATCTCACTCACCCCTGCCACTCCTATCTCTCACACTCACCCCAGCCACTAATATCTCTCTCACACTCACCCCTGCCACTTCTATCTCTCTCGCACTCACCCCTGCCACTCATCTCTCACACTCACCCCTGCCATGCTTACCCTCTACTCTCACTCACCGCAGCCACTTCTCTCTCACACTCACCCCAGACACTCCTATCTCTCTCACACAAACCCCTGCCATGCTTAGCTTCTACTCTCACACTCACCCCAGCCACTCCTTTCTCTCTCACACTCACCCCTGCCACTCCTATCTCTCTTACACTCACCCTTGCCATGCTTACCTTCTACTCTTACACTCACCCCAGCCACTCCTATCTCTCTCATACTCACCCCAGCCACTCCTTTCTCTCTCACACTCACCCCTGCCACTCCTATCTCTCTTACACTCACCCTTGCCATGCTTACCTTCTACTCTCACACTCACCCCTGCCACTCCTATCTCTCTCATACTCACCCCAATTGACTCCAAGCAGGTTCTAGGAGGTCCACCACAGGCTAAAACAGCAATTCGGCAGGTTTTAGATGGTGAATTGTTCAAGTCAAAGTTTTTAAAGAGACAGCACATGATAAATTTCGATATTCGAAAAGATACATTTTTTCAAATTCTAATAATCCTGTTCAATAGTCGAAGTACACAAAAATAGCTAAAAATATGAATTTTTTTTACTTTGAATTTTTACTTCAACCCTTGATAAATCTGCCCCTGCTCACTTTAGGGGCATTTTCTGAGGAGAAACCTTTAGTTTACCTAGGAAAACTATACATTGTTTTTTTCTGTAGAAAATAAGCTTTCTAAATCTGAGTTTTCATGTATTTCCACCTCTTTTTTGAAAAATACAAATTCTGATGATTCCAAAATGGGTAACTATATCTCTCTACTCCTAACTACCAAACATCAATGTGGTTCTTATAAAAATGTATTAAAATTCTGAAAAATCACTTCAAAGGTTTTATTTTTCTGCTTTGCATATCCCACACTGTATTAGGTACCCTGAATATAATTGCCAGGGGTCCACTGAACAGTTTGATGCCCGTTGTGCATAGGTTTACCAAAGTATCTGGCATTTAGATGCCCCAAAATTAAGTTAGTGCATACACTCAGTGGCGGACCAAGCTAGCAGGGTGCCCTAGGCAGCCCTGCCGGCTACGTCGCCTCCCCCCTAGTGCGCGCACATGAACATGAACGTGCATGCACAGGAGAGCGCATTCATGTTCAGATGACAGCAGCAAAGCTGTAATAGCTGCCGAGCTGAGGGAAACAACAGCCCAAACTAGGGGATGGCAGTAGAAGAGGTACTTACCTGGCACCCCTTTACTTTTGCGCCATAGGCATGTGCCTCTTCCTACTCCTAGTTCCAGCCCTGCATACACTGCCTGATTAATGTTTGGTAAAAGTGGCAAATACGTAAGTCATCCCAAGAAAACATCATATTTTTAGAAAAAACACATTCTGACAAATCTAAAATAGGTAAATGTATCTTTGTATGGCAAAGCAGCCCTAAGTACTACCCTAAACTTTGTTTTTTATATAATTTCTGTAAATCATCACAAAGTTTGCATTTTACCCCATTATATACCTACATTTGTAACTTACCAGCATACGGCATCCTAAATATGAATGCCAGGGGTCTACTGAATAGTTTGATACCTTAATTCATAGATTTACCAAACCACCAAATTCAAATAGTACATATGAATTTTCACGACACTCTTGACTGTTACAATATAAGCACCTGACACGTGTATTACCCTAGAAAACCATATATTTTCCGAAAGTACACATTCCGACTAATCCAAAATGGGTAAATATGTCTTTCTACTGCAAACTACCAAGCTGCAAAGTTATGCTAAACATAATGCCTTTTATTTAATTTCCGAAAATCATCACAAAGCTTGCATTCTACCCCATTTTTTACCCCACATTTTGTAACGTATCAGCATAGGGTCTGAACTACATGGTACAAAGAACAGTGGTAAATGCTATATAATCATAAAAACCAATAAAACCACAAAAATCAATGCTTTTTTTTTTTTTGGCTGGTGTAATCTGCAGTCTTAGTCACTATTGACTATTTTAGCATGGCCAAATATGTTTTACGGAAACAAACAAGCGAACAACACATATGCAGAGCTGAAAATGCAATAAAATAGCTTAACATGCAATAAAATGGCTAGAAATGCACCAAAATTGCAATACCATCCCTAAAATAGCATACAAAAGGTATTGCACAGTACGGTATGCTATTGACAATGGCAATAAAACATTTTTTTCAAACAAAGTGCAAGTGTGTGTGTGTGCAGTGTCGGACTGGCCCGGCGGAACACGGGGAAAAAACCAGTCCCCTATCCCGATCAGATTTGCATGCGCTCAGCACCTGTTGATTTAAGAGCGCCGCGGCACCTTCATGCAGGTGCTCGGCACATCATATAGGGGTCGGAGGGAGCCCTAGACATTAGCCCTGGGCCCTCAGTTCGACCCTGTGAGTGTGTGACCCCCCGATCCCCAAAAATGTATGTGTGCATGTATGTTTTAGTGTGAATGTAAGTGTGTTTCAGTTTAAGTTTGTGTGTGTGTAAGTGTAACACTAACATGGAAAACGCATGACAATCCATCTGGGGTTGCAGGAGGGGGTCCCACAAAGAGGAGGCAGAAGTCTTCAGTGAAGATCCAGTGAGTGGGCTGTGTTGCTGTTGCAGGTATAGGAAGTGCAGGCAGCAGCAGGACACGTAGAATTCACGTGCCTGCTGCCACCTTGAGTCCCCTGGGTGATCACACCCCTGGGGCCACTCGACCCCCTGCTCTCTTAGTTGCCTAGGGGCAGGGGAATAAGTAGGGATGGAGAGAGCTGCAGCCAGCCTTCCCCCCCACCTGCAGCCAGCCTTGCCCCCCACCTGCAGGCAGCCTCCCCCCACCTGCAGGCAGCCTGCACCCAGCCCTTCCCCCCTGCAGCCTCCCCCACTGCAGCCAGCCTTCGCCCCCATGGAGCCAGCCTCCCCCACCTCCTGCAGTCGGCCTACCCCCCACTTTCAGCCGGCCTCACCCCTGCAGCCAGCCTCCCTCCCCTGCAGCCAGCCTACCCCCCCACCTGCAGCCAGCCTAACCCCCCCACACCTGCAGACGGCCTCCCCCCTGCAGCCAGCCCTTTCCCCCCTGCAGCCAGCCTTTCACCCCTGCAGCCTCCCCCACTGCACCCAGCCTCCCCCCACCTGCAGCCAGTCTCCCCCTGCAGCCAGACTTGCCCCCCACCTGCAGCCAGCCTCCGCCTGCAGCCAGACTTGCCCCCCACCTGTAGCCAGCCTTTCGCCCCTGCAGCCAGCCTTTACCCCCACCTGCAGCCTTGGCCCCCACATGCAGCCTGCCTTGCCCTACCTGTAGTCAGCCTCCTTTAGTAACTTTTAAAACTCTTTTTTTTTTTTTACACTCAGTTGCTCTCCTTCTGCACCTCCTTTCCAGAAAGTAATCTGAAAAGAAAGCCTCCGTAACAAGCTCCTACTCAGCCCCTCCCCCTGCAGTCAGTCAGTCAGCCTCGTAGTTTTACTATGTTACATGAAGACTTGCTCTCCTGAAACTCCCCCTCCCTCCCAGAAACAAGGCAAAAGGAACTTAAGGTGGACTTTTTAACACTGGCTGAATCCATGCAGGTCATTAGTCTGTATGTGACACTGAGACGCAGCCTTGTTAGACAAGCAAAAAAATCAAACTGGAGCAGCAGCACCTTCAATACTCACGCGTCTTAGTGTCACATACAGACTAATGACCTGCACGGATTCAGCCAGTGTTAATAAGTCCACCTTTAGTTCCTTTTGCCACGTTTCTGGGAGGGAGGGGGAGTTTCAGGAGAGCAAGTCTTCATGTAACAGGACTTCGTAAAACTACGACGCTGACTGACTGCAGGGGGAGGGGCTGAGTAGGAGCTTGTTACCGAGGCTTTCTTTTCACATTACTTTCCTGTTCCTTTCACATGGCAGTGGGCACACAAAGGGTTAATCCCCCTGCCGTGAGGAAGGTACAGGAAATGATGTCATAAAAGGGACTCCCCCTCGCCTTGGCGCCCATTTTTTTTCTTCCTGTCCTGGAAAAATACCCTCTTACCCAGCAGAGCTGCTCTCCCTCTGTCTGAAGCTCCTGAGCCGAGACTGGATTCTTATGTGTGCCCCAGGAGGAGCCGGCGGGCTCATGGCCATCCGTTGCCAACAGCGCGATAACTCGCAATGCTGTTCCGTTGAGTGGCGCATGCGCAATAAGACGCTGAAGCGCCCATTACTAAACGTCCATCCTGAATGCGATATGCGCATGCGCGAACTTCCGGGTAAGCCTTAAAGGGGCGGGATGGTGCCAAAAAATGTTTTTTAAATCCCCAAAGCTGCTACACTGAATCTGTATGTGTCTGGTTGCTGCTTCTGAAGGCAGAACAAGTGTGTATTGACTATATCACTGGTCCCAGGTGTAAGTAGTTACCTATCGGAGTTTTTCAACGCTGGGAGCTCAGGATAATTAAACAAAGTAACCTGTTATGTGCATATGTTTTGCAGGCTGTCTGTAATGAGTCACAGATGTTCGCATTCAAGCTCCAGAGGGTAAGCATGGATGGAGAGAGAGAGATTATGGGACTATAAAAGCTTCAGACTGTAAGTAAAATGCAATTTTTTTCCTTACAGAAGTTCATCACACAGAGATGAACCTAGCAGAAGCAAAAGCTCAAGAAAAGAATGCATGGCTTGTGACAATCCTGCCATGCCAGATAAAAGGCTATGTAAAAAATGCCTGACAGATGTGAGCGAACCAGCTCAAGAACAAATGGCTAACATGATGGACTGGATGCAATCCACCTTCAAACAGTCCATGGCTACAATGGTGGATGAAGTGACGGGTAAAGTCATGAAAAACCTGACTAAACAGGGTGTTACACCATGAGATAGTGACAAAACCTCAGTTAGAGGAACTGAGGATTTGGAAAACTCAAGCACCTCTGAAGGTGAGGTACCTCTCTCCGATTCGGAAACAGAAGAGATAGAGGATACCACATTCAACATCGAATTTATTGAACCTCTGATAAGACACATGAGGGCTACACTGGACCTAGATGAGGATCCCATACCGAAACAAGACAAAATGTTCAAATCAAGTAAAAGGGCTCAAATGTTCCCAGTACATGAAGTAATTTCTAAAATGATTCAATCAGAATGGGAAAATCCAGATAAAAAACTGGGGGAATCCAAACGCTTTACTAAAATGTATCCTGTTTCGGAGCAAGATGTAAAAAACTGGGTGTCTACACCAAAAGTGGATGCTGCGATCACCAGAATATCCCGGCGAACCACACTACCCATGGATGAAGGAGTATCCTTAAAAGATGCCATGGAACGAAGGCAAGATGCCATATTAAAAAAGATGTTCTTGGTAGGAGGGATGGCATACAAGATTGCGGTAGCTACCACCTCACTGGCTAGAGCTAATAGCATATGGATCATGGATATGGAAAATGCCATCAAGTCAGGAGCAGATAAAGAAAATTTACTGGACATTGTCCAAGATATAAAGGCAGCTAATAACTTTACAGCTGAAGCTTCGCTTGATGGGTCAAGAATGGCAGCTAAATCAATGGGAATGGCAGTGGCAGCCAGAAGGGCTTTGTGGCTGCGTCATTGGCAAGCAGACTCCCAGTCTAAGCACAATTTATGTTCTTTAGCATTTAAAGGAAAATTCCTTTTTGGAGAACGCTTAGATCATTTCTAAAGCTTCAACAGGAAAATCTGCTTTCTTGCCGCAGGATAGAAAAGATAGAAAGCTTTACAGGAATTGGTCCAGGGACCAAAAACCCTCCCTTTGTGACACAAAGCAGTACAAGACAAGACATGAAAAACATCAAAATTGCCCTATCGGATCTTCTAGCCAAAAGAGTCATAGAGAAAGTACCAATACAAGAACATTTCTCAGGCATATATTCTCACCTATTTTTAAAGCAAAAGCAAAATGGAGCATTTTGGGCGATTCTCAACCTAAAGACCCTCAATCAACATCTAAAGGTACAAACCTTCAAGATGGAGTCGATGAGAACAATCGCCATGCACATCTGCACTGGAGACTGGATGGCAAAGATAGATCTCCTAGATGCATACTTTCACATACCCATATGGGAACCACACAGAAAATTTCTCAGTTTCCTGATTCTGGGGAAGCACTACCAGTATCGAGCCATACACTTTGGCCTATCAACAGGGCCTAGAGTTTTCACCAAAATCCTGGCCCCACTTCTAGAACATCTCCGAATAGAAGGAGTTCAAATCTTCGGATACCTGGACGACCTTTTCATCAAAGCTCCAACATCCCAGACACTGACCGAACACCTAAAGAAGGTGGAATCCACCCTGTCAAATTGGGGGTGGTTGATAAACTGGGACAAATCTGTACTAACACCAACCCAGAAAATTGTGTTCCTGGGAACTTTGATAAATACAAAAGAAGGGTGTCTGAGCCTCCCTCAGGAAAAGATACCCGATATCCAGAGTCAAGTAAAACGACTCTGTTCAAACCCAAATCCATCGGCAAAAACTTGTCAGCAAATTTTGGGGAAACTCAGCTCCACAATGGACTCGGTCAGATGGAGCAGAATCCACACAAGAACACTGCAAAGAGAATTTCTGACGCAATGGAGCAAAGACCACTTAAAACCACAACAAATTATCAGCCTATCGAGAAACACTATACATTCTCTAGCTTGGTGGCTGAAGGAACAGAATCTGAAAATACCTATTTCACTGAAACCTCGGACCTGGGAAATCATCACTACGGATGCCAGCAGATTAGGCTGGGGAGCTCACTGCCGGGGCCTGACATGCCAGGAGACTTGGTCACGGGAAGACAGCAGGAAAAGTTCCAATTGGAGAGAGTTAAATGCAGTACTTTTGAGTCTGCCAAAATTTCTGAGGATCATCCAAGGGAAAGAAGTCCAGATAAAATCAGACAACCTTACAGTAGTCAATTATATCAACAAACAAGGAGGAACCAGATCTCAAGCACTGTTGAACACGACCATAACTATATTTTCCTGGGCAGAAGAACATCTAAGAGACATCTCAGCTACATACATCCTGGGAATCCAGAACTCTCTAGCAGACCACCTGAGCAGAAAATTCCCTGCAATAGGGGAATGGGAACTCAGTCAGGAGATATTCAAGACAATATCCAAAAAATGGGGGCCATTCTCGATAGACCTGATGGCAACATTCCAGAACAGGAAAATACAGACCTTCTGCTCCTGGGGGAGAGACAGTCGAACAAAATATTGGGACGCTTTTTCATTCCCCTGGAAATTCCAAATAGCATACATCTTCCCACCACTGGCAGTGATTTCGAAAGTAATACGGAAGATCAGGATGGACAGAGCGAATGTGGTCATGGTGACCCCCTGGTGGCCCAGAAGGGCCTGGTTTCCTATCTTGATGCAATTAAAACAAGAGGAACCCTTTCACCTCCCCATCCTACCAACGATACTCCACCAAGGAGAAGTACTGCACCCAAACCCGAACAGCTGGTCACTAACGGCATGGAAACTGAAAGGATCAGGCTGAGCAAGCTAGGGTTATCCAATGCTACAATCACAACAGTGCTGGCTTCAAAAAAGAATTCAACACACATTAAATATGCAAAATCCTGGGAAGTTTTCAAAAAATGGTGTGAGGAAAAAGACCATAACCCTGTCATGGCCTCAGAAGTCACCCTACTAGAATTTCTCCAAGCAGGAATGGACCGAGGGTTAAGCCTCTCCATACTAAAAGGGCAAATAACGGCAATATCTTCACACACCAGCAAGCAATGGGCTTCTAACCAGCTTATCAAAAAGTTCCTTCAGGGTCTAAAAAAGCTCAGGCCCATCATCAGACCTGAAATACCTCCCTGGGATTTGTCCCTGGTTCTCAAGGCTCTGATGGAAAGTCCCTTCGAACCACTCGAAGAGGCATCACTCAAATTTCTGTGTCTAAAAACTGTTATCCATTACTTCAGCAAGGCGAATAAGTGAGTTACATGCACTTTCCATAAAAACTTCAAAAATGACGTTCTTCCCAGACAAAGTGGTACTGAAAACAGAGGATGGATTCTTGCCTAAAGTTTCCACCAGATTCCACCAGTGTCAAGATCTAGTTCTGCCCACTTTTTACTCTGAACCGAAAAATCAACAAGAGGAGAAACTACACACCCTTGACGTAGTTAGATGCCTTCGTACTTACCTGGAAAAGGTAGCAACCTTCAGAAAAACAGACTGTTGGTTACCATTGGAGGCAGTAATGCAGGGAACAGAGCTTCTAAAAGTACTATTGCTAGTTGGATAAAACAATGCATCCAGACGTCTTACTCATTGCAGACAGCACCTGGGCCAGCACCGAGAGCACACTCTACTAGAGGGATGGCAACGTCCTGGGCACTCAGAGCCCAGGTATCCGCAGAAGAAATCTGCAGAGCAGCGACCTGGTCTTCATTTTGTACATTTTCGAAACATTATATGTTCGCTACCTACTCCAAAGATCTGGCCAGCTTCGGTCACTCCATTTTGGCGGCTACTTTCATTAAATAATTGTGCATTTACATATGGGAGTATGGTTTTATTTCCCACCCTGTGTATATAGCTTGTTAAGTCCCTTTGTGTGCCCACTGCCATGTGAAAGGAACAGGAAAACAGAAAATCATATCATATTTACCGAGATTTCCGTTTCCTGGACTGTAACATGGCAGTGGGCAGGGGCTTCCCTCCCATGGGTATTTTTACTCAGTCAGTAAGAATGGGCGCCAAGGCGAGGGGGAGTCGCTTTTATGACATAATTTCCTGTACCTTCCTCACGGCAGGGGGATTAACCCTTTGTGTGCTCACTGCCATGTTACAGTCCAGGAAACGAAAATCTCTGTAAGTATGATATGATTTTCTGTTTTCTGGAAGGGAGGGGGAACTGCAGAAGGAGAGCAGCTGAGTGTAAAAAAAAAGAGTTTTAAAAGCAAGATAAGTACTGAGGCTGGCTGCAGGGTGTGGGGGTCTGGCTCTAAAGAGAAAACGGATCAATCCAGCAGGGCACAAATAACGGAGCCATTAATTATGCTGCCTCCACACAGTTCAAGATTGACAGCACTGATAGTCAATGAGAGTGAGGACAGCGTTGTTATGCAAAGAAACTTGACTCCGATGCCAGAGCTACCCAGAGGCAGGTAGGAGAGAAGCAGCTAGGCATGTGTTCATTATAATGACTTCAATATTTTAAAAACTGTAAAAAATTTTTAATACATTATATTTAGACAATTTAATAACTCCATGCAATGGTTCTTTTTACAAATTTTTAATTTTGCGATAGTTCCACTTTAAGTATTTGGAACATTCGAATCAAATCAGAAATGATTGTCCGCGGATAATCACTACGTATTCACGTAACAGCTCACAATAACGTAGGGTAATACAGAAATATTGGAGAATTTGGGTAAGGATCCTAAACTGAAGGGTATTTTACCCACACAACCCAATTTTGCCTATAAGTGGGGACCCAGTTTGGGATCCATTCTGTCTCCTAGTTTATTCACGGATACGGATGTTTCTGGATCGACATATTGGCTAACTACCAAGGGTTGTTACAGATGCGGCGGAAGTCGTTACGGCACTTGTCGCTACATGAGACCAACTAAAACTTTTAAAGGCAGACGAGATCCTAAATTATATAATATTCATTTTTATGCCAACTGTGGTACTAGTAATATTATTTATTTAATCACCTGTGACTGCGGACTTCAATATGTTGGTAAAACAACTAGACCGTTCAGGAAGCGACTCTCTGAACATTTGGGCTGTGTAGCACGCCATGATTTTAGTTCTGCTGTAGCTAAAGATTTAATTGAGTGTCTCAATAGCGTTCTGTGTGTACATGCCCAGATTATTGACAGAGTGATGGTAGGGGTATGTAAGGGCAATATTGATCTACCACTTCTTAGGAAAGAAGCCATGTGGATATACAGGCTAGGTACCGTTGCTCCGAATTGCTTTATTGACCGTTAGAGATGTGAATAGACCAATTTGCTCTGCTTTGTGCTCCTTTCTTTAAATGCCCCCCTTTTTCTTTTCTTCCTCTTATACTTCCTCTCTCGTTTTTCTTTACTCCCCCTCGTTTCCCCTTCGTTCATTGGTGATATTACTTTTCATTTATATTTATTTTGATAGGGTTCTCTAATCAAACAATTTATGACTTATATATGTATAGACTTTATAATCATTGCAAAAACACTTAAATATCTGTTATTTTCAGTCTTGTCATACATATATACATATTTTTTCTTTTTCCCGATTTTCAGTTATTACGTTGTTTTGATACATTGTAATATTTATTTTCATATATTGTGATACATTTTTGATTTATTCTTGCCTTGATATATTTTGTCTGAGTATACTGCAATATGTAATAGCTTGACTAATAGCTTATACTTAATGGATACACGATATCTACCTATTTTGTGCGAGTGCACGTTCACGTGATTCTTAATCCGGTGTTTCTCCATGATCTTAATGATGTGTGTTATTTTAGTATGAGTCCCGTAGAGGGCACCCATGCTTCTGATGAAGTGACACAATGGTCATGAAACGCGTCGATCGCACATCCCCTGCCCGCTTGTGATTTTAAGTGATATTTAATAAAGTCTTCGTATTGTTTTAATATGCTGGTTTCCACGTGATCGCTACCTTATCCGGTGGAGTCCGTCTCTAATCTTCTGAATTGTGTGCACGCCGCGGCCAGAGCGGTTTCCTTGGACACACCAACTCGCAGATTCCCTGCATGTGGACTCACTCCGCCTGACTATAACGGCTCCTGTCTTCACGATTTAGTAAGGCATGTGCAGCTTCATCCTTTCCTCTGTAAGCCAGGCCAAGTTTTGCAATATGCTGAATGATATCAATTAACCTCATTATGATTAAATGATTATGCCTTATTTTTTGCTTTTGTCGTTAACTAAATTTACATTGATTAGTGTTTTAATGTCACTTTTCCTTTCTGTTATCAAAGAGGATTGTACTGATGTACACCAGATTCCTCATGTTCCTTGGCCCTTTCATTGACATGCAGTTTATTAACGGGCCAGCCGCTAACAAATATACTTCGCCTGTAAGAAAGCCATTTTCTCTGAATTGCACTTCCACCAGGCACTGAACGAAAGTATACTTTGTGTGCTTGGAAAGGCAGTGTATGGGTAGCATCTGAAAATGGCTGAACTGGGTTTTCATTCATAAAATGTAATTTAACATAAAGATTGCAAGTTTGGTCTGGTGCCTTGAATAGATTACACTGAGCATATGTGAAAGTAACAAGAGGAAGCTCATCAGCCAAACTTTATGAATTGGAGTCTTTCTCAGATTCTATAGGGATAGTAGAGGGGTCTTTCTGTTCACCTTCCTGTTCTCTTATAAGCCAAGAGGGCCCTTCACCTTCCTTCTCAACTCTAAATGATGCAGCCATCGCTATTGGTACAGGGGCATCTTCCGAGGTTAAGGCCTAAAACTCTGCAGAGCTCTGACTTGGCTGGCCTTTTGGTTGCCACAGCTTTTGTGGGCCTGGAGCAGTCCCTGCATGCACTAGCTCTTTTTTGGAAGTTTCTTTTATCTTTTGAATCAGGTGCTCTTTTAGAAGACATTGTAGATCTCCTATCAATAAAGCATTAATTATGTGTATTAGTACCCCTGACCCTAAGTAAACCTAAAATTTTATGCACCATGTCCATGCTGAAAAACTGTGATACAGGCAAGAGAACATTGAGCTTCAAACTGACCAAAAAGGAAGGAATCATTGCATGCATTTTGCTTTATACCAACAAGCCATAACAAATATTGTCTTTCTTTCCCAGATAATATCAGGTGTGACAAGGTGTTTGGGAAACACCACTGTCTTAGAGAAAAAGGCACATAAAAGAGTGCATTTAAACTGCATCGTATGTGCTGCAAAGGAATATTCAGCTCAGGTAGGGTTAATATTCCCTTTCAGCCAGGTAATTAATTGACAGCTGAGAGATGATCTACCTGGCAATGTAAAAGGGCTGTGTGAGCACAGTTCAGAGCTCTCCAAACACCTCCTAGAGTGGAGGGAAGTGTGGTGCTGTGAGAGACAGAGCTGGGCAGAAGGAGCTTTGCTGCCAGCAAGAGAGTTCCAGAGCTTGGAGCCTAAATATCCCTTGTGGGGAAAGAAAGAGAAAAGGACTGGCAGAGGCTAGTGAGTCTGAGTCCCAGGAGGGTAAGCCAGCAGGGCTGAGTGTGAAGCCCAAATACTTCAAAGTGCAAGAGGGTGAGTGTTTCCCTCGATGGTGAGCGACCAGAGGGGGGAAAACCCTGGAATGTATTTGCTGAACTGTACCCTGCATGTTTTACAGTGAAGTTGTTGAACTGTAACCTGAACATTTTTTCTGTTGCCTTTTCGTTGGGAATGCCCAGTGCATAATAAACCTGTGTTTTTGTCTGGGAAAAAAAAATCCTATGCTACCTGCCTACCAAACGCTAATTCCCCCATAAAAGTGCATGTGCAGGCCAGTGGCATGCCACACAGGGTATAATCTGCCTGCCTGTCATTGAATAACTTTTCACACCAATCAGTCGTACTAACACAGAGCAACTCAATGATTTCAGAATTCTGCAACAAGAATATGTAATATTTAAAAACAGAGAACCGGTATCAAGCATTCATGCAATTGCCCAAATAGATGTACAATATATTCAAGTTTCTGCATAAAGGTTTTGCATAAATAAATAAACGTACAACTAACTGTAGGTCACTATAGCCTTTGATACTATGCTTGTCCAAGAAATAGTCGCTCTTAAAGGCATTAACAGAATCAGCCATCACATCATCCAGAGTGCATTCTCCAACCTCACTGTGTGAAGAACCATATGCACTGCTGCAGGTAAAAATTCTAATGGGTCAGTTTAGTATTATTGAGGAAAATACTAATTTGCCGATCAGACTAAGGGACTAAATAACAAGAACCTTGCACATGCATGGAATGCTTAGTTATGTTAATGTTTGTATGCATGGATTTACTGCAGATTATTCAAATTGCCACCTTTCTTTAACATTCAATACAATGGCGCAGAAACTGATGTAAATGTGATAGGGACCTTAGATTCTAAACTGATTGGGCAGGTACTGGTGGGAATGGGATAAGGACCTTAGCTTGTAAGATCACTAAGGCAGGGTCTGATGGGAATGTGATAGGGACCTTAGATTGTAAGCTCACTGGGGCAGGAACTGATTAATGTGGTAGAGACCTTAGATTGTATGCTCGCTAGGAATGCACTGACGGAAATGTTATAGGGACCTTAGGTTGTAAGATCACTGTGACAGGAACTGATGGGAATGTGATAGGGACCTTAGATTGTAAGCTTACCGAGGCAAGGACTAATCGAAATGTAATAACTGCTGTTATGCACAAACATAGAGTGTAAACCACATAACTGCTGTTATGCAAAGTCCAGACATCTAAAGCTTGAAAGGCAGCCCACGCGCCAATAGGTAAACAATAGTAGGACTGGCCAGATATGGGAGGACTTTGACGTAGTTGGCCAGCTTAAATATATTGCAATATATGGACAAACAATCCCTGTTTTGTTTAAAGGGTAAGCCATTTTTCAGTAGTAGTACGCACAAAATATCTCTCTTAAATATATTGATAATAGGTTGAGTGCAGAGGACCTCTTGTATTTGTCTAAATGTATTTTGTGGTCACAGCCTCATTGCACCCCCGCCTAATGGTTTTAATAAAAAAATTAGTGGTGAGTACAACTTTTCCTTGTTTGTTATAGTTATACAGGAGCAGTGACCAGCTCCATGTTGTAGCCCCCACCCTTCCCAGCTATAGTCAGGTGATCCCACTGGTGTCTAATAAAAGGGCAACCAAGTTTGGGAGTTTTACTTTGAAAGCAGCTAGTGAGTTGCAGGTAAAACTTAGTCCCTTTGTAAAATGTATAATGAAGCAATAGAATTATTAATGAATCCAATGAAAATTGAGCGTAGGACTGGCCAGATATGGGATGACTTTGACAAAGTTGGCCAGCTTAAATATATTGACAAACAATCCATGTTTTGTTTAAAGGCTAAGGCATTTTTCAGTAGTAGTATGCACAAAATGTCTGTCTTAAATATATTGATAATGAGTGCAGAGGACCTCTTGTATTTCTCTCTCTCTCTCTCTCTCTATATATATATATATATATATATATATATATATATATATATATATATATATATATATATATATATATATATATATATATATATATATATATATATATATATATATATATATATATATATATATATATAACCAAAGGAATGGTGCACTCCGTAGACAAAATTAATACCTGGGTGCCAGCATGGGAAATAAGCAGTGAAAAAGGATTGCGGCACTCACAGGGTTTTAGTGAAAAAACAAAAAATGTTTATTATTAAGCCTCAACGTTTCGATCCCCCACAGGGATCTTCGTCAGGTTTGTTTTTGCTCCTGACGAAGATCCCTGTGGGGGATCGAAACGTTGAGGCTTAATAATAAAACATTTTTTGTTTTTTTCACTAAAACCCTGTGAGTGCCGCAATCCTTTTTCACTATATATATATATATATATATATATATATATATATACTATATATATATATATATATATATATATATATATATATATATATATATATATATATATATATATATATATATATATATATATATATATTTATAAAAAAACATTACATCCACCATGTTAAATACCTTGTTTGGGGCGAACCTCCTATGTCATCGCTGACATGAACTACTGTGTATCACCGTATAGTTAAACCCCCACAACCAATTAGCCCCATGTGTAACATCCTCATTACCTTTTTCATAAAAAGATTTGAGTGTGATCATCCATATATAAGGTGCTACATTCATATCTCCGTGCAATGTGAAATAACTAATGCCCCTAGCATCGTTAAAGTGTAACTACCTTTCATCAGTGCGATTTATTCTCCTTATCAACATTAATTGAATTAAAATGTCATGTGCAACATGTTATTTAATCATTAGTGACATATCTAAAACTGCCCAGTGTGTGATCTTCCTTTGCAGCCATGCGGAATACTTAAAAGGAATACTTAAAAGGACCAAGTGTAACATATTAGTGATACAGTAATTACTGTTGTTAAAGTGTCTGGTGCCTTAGCTACAATATAAGAAACATTGTATCAACGTAAAGCAGTGTATCTCCTAAGTATTATGATCTTAAAAAACATTTTCTATTAGTGGATGTACATGCTGAGCCCATGTAAAAGTCCTATCAAACAATCATAGAACATAAGAATAGACAAAAAAAATAAAGAATAGAAATAAAAAATGGAAAAAAATATATAAATAAAATGGAAGAAGTAAAGCTACAAAATAAAAATCAATATAAATTAAAAATAAGAAAACTGAAAAACAAACAACCAAAAAATTAGAAAGAATGAATGACAGAGTAAAAAACAAAAAAAGGGAAACGGAAACACAGGAAATGATTGTTAGAGCAGAAAACAACTTGTGCTGACTAAGTATAAAGAGAAACATACAAGCAAAGCAAAAGCATTAATAGTGTCGATCTGCTACCATCACTGCTCTTCACATTGATATTTGTAAGTCATTTTCTGTAAATGTAAAAAATGTACCCCATTGTGTTGGTTGCGCACAATCAATCCTAGTACATACATATCCATAGGTTCCTATAGTTAATCACCGCAGTTTTTTAAAGCAGTTTTTTAAAGCACTTGGCACAATACGAAATTAAAAATTAAAAATAAGAAATAAATAAAAAAAAAAAAAAATATATATATATATATATATATATATATATATATATATATATATATATCGGTACAGTGAACGCACTCCTCCCGGATTCAATTTTATCAATGGTGGTGCGTTGGTCAAGGTTTTATGTTATATTCCAGTAAATGGACCCGCACTCATTCATTCTGGTGAAATAAATGTGCTTTATTCACAAGTTCATCTCCAACGTTTCGGTCCTCTCTGGGACTTTTTTCAAGGATAAATGATGTGTGCAAGTGAATATTTAAATACAGTTCAAAATTGGCGCCAAGTGTGACGTCATGACTTAGAAAAAACCATTACAGGCAATTTAGAACATTTATACAGATGTGAATGTAATTTTTATTTTTTGAATTCAGGTGTGGTTTATTGAACTCCATTTACAAGACATACAGTGCAATGCATCAGATCATCACATTTGGTTATACAAAAATTTTTTTTTCAAAGGCACAATCTATAGTATAAGCAATTCTTCACTTTAAATGTATCACAGTAGTAACCACAGGAAGTGCACAACATTGTACCACATTCTACAGAATAACAGAGATTCACTAGTCTTGTACCCAATCCAGCCATTTATCCCAAATTTTATCAAATTTCTTAGTGCTGCCTCTCTTTTTATATATCAAGGCCTCTAGGTTGCATAGAGTTTTAGTGAATGTAATTTTAATACATACTTTTCACCACTAGGTGTTGCTGTTGTGCCAGCTGAAGTTGTGCTCAGATAAAGTGAAACAAAAGTGTCCAATACAAGTATCCATTCCAGGAAAGTCCATGTAATCTGTAAATTTATACAAATGTATCATTTTGTTTCTGTATTGACTGGCAAGAGATACCAATAAAGAATAATAGCTTGCTTTGAGCATTTCGTGTCCAATACTTATTTCACAACATATTCAATGTCAATAAATTCATTTAAAGTAATTCTATATCATCTTAATGCAATAGGTATCTAATGCGAGTCTGTCATTACACAATGTAAAAAGCAGGGAGCAACTTCTCAGGTTAGAAAACAACTCAGCACCAGCTGACCATTAAGTCCTTTAGGTGCCACACAGTCCAATTCATGTATCCAAAAGGCTTCTCTTCTTAAAAGGGCTTTATCGCTGTCACCCCCTCTTGTCCTAGCCGGCACATGCTCTATTGGCATACACCTAAATGTTGCTGGGCTATGTTTCACTTCCTCCCAATGGCGGGCCACTAATTGCTGGGAAATGTCTTACTTTTTCCCTTTTGACCTCTCATCTCTCTCTGGGTCTAAAGCGGCTCTGATACTGGCTCTGTGCATGGCTATGCGTTCTTTAAGCATTCTGATGGTTTTGCCGCAATAGATTAGCCCACATGGGCATTTTATGATGTACACTATTAAAGTGGTTGTGCAGGTCATCCTTTGTTTAAAGGAATTGTTCAGTGTAAACTGAAAAAATTGTTTACTGAACTGGGTAAATAGATAGGCTGTGCAAAATAAAAAATGTTTCTAATACAGTTAGTTAGCCAAAAATGTAATGTATAAAGGCTGGAGTGATTTGATTTATAACAAGTCAGTCAGATCACTACTTCCTGCTTTTCAGCTCTCTTGGTTTACACTGACTGGTTACTGCCTGGTTGCCAGGGTAACCAATCAGAGACTTGAGGGGGGGCCACATGGGTCATATCTGTTGCTTTTGAATCTGAGCTGAATGCTGAGGATCATTTGCAAACTCACTGAACAGAAATGTACCATGTGGCCCCCCTTCAAGTCGCTGACTAACTCAGAGTTATAGAGCTGAAAAGCAGGAAGTTGGATTCTGGCTGTTTTATTAGACATTTGTTCACTCCAGCCTTTATATATTACATTTTTGGCTAACTAACTATATTAGAAACATTTTTTATTTTACACAGTCTATCTATTTACACTGTTTTTATTTTCACACTGAACTATTCCTTTAATGGCGTAGCGTTTGCCCGTATGTGAATGTAAGAAATGATCACCAGTGATTAGGCTGCTACACATCACGCAACCTGTGCATCTATATACTCCCGGTTTTGCTGACAGGAAATGTTGCGCCTGTGGATTAGAATACTTCGCAACAGGGTCAGAGGGGCTTAAAATCTCCTTCAGTGAGCTACCTCTGTGGCAGTTAAATTTTGGCCTACTGGGCAACTTTTTAGTTATGTTATCATCGCTCTTAACCAGAGGCCAGTGTCTCAACACACACTCTCATATAGCTAGAGCATTCCCCATACTGACATACATAGTACATGTCTTTATCATCAGTTTTCTTGTGTCCTGTGTTGGCCTCTGACAAAACTTCCTCCCGACTGAGATTCAATGCCCATTCTTTAGCCTCACTGATTAGGGCGCTCGGGTAACCCCTGAATAGGAATTTTTTATACATAGTGTTCACATCTTTTATCTTCCTCACTATTAATGTGTATCACCCTTAGTAGCTGTGATCTCGGTAGGGAGTCCAGTAAATGTCTGGGGTGATTACTCTGATAGTGTACTAATGTGTTCCTATCAGTGGGTTTAACATATATACATGTTTGCATAGTATTTTTTACTTTGTACACCTTAAAATCAAGAAACTCAATACTGTCCGTACTGTAGTTTAATGTCAGCTTAACTGGATTATTGATGCAATTTAGGTGCTCTAACAGGTTTGTTAGCTCTTCAATCGGGCCAGACCATACAAAGAAATGTCATCGATATAGCGCCTATAGAAGGCGCCATATCTTCTGAATAAGGCATGACTTAAGATGCATTCATTCTCATATACATACATGAATGTGTTTGCATATGTAGGAGCTACTTTTGATCCCATCGCTGTCCCTGTGGGCTGCAAGAAGTATTGCTTTTCAAATTTGAAATAGTTTTTGTAGAGGATAAAGCGCAACAGGGACAGAATGAATGCATGTGGGGGTCCTTTGTAATGCTCATTGCCATCAATTAACTGCCGCACTGATTCAATCCCTTGTTTGTGTGGAATACTGTAAATGTATATAAACTCTGTACATCCATAGTTACTAGAGTCAATTTAGATGCCGGGATATCAATACTTTTAATAATTTTTAGGAAATCATTGGTATCTTTCAAATAGCTGCTTATTTGTTGCACACATGGTTGGAGATGGAAATCTACGATCCGTAATTAAGCCTAATCTGTGTACTAAAAGTCCATCCTTCACTACTAAATGGCTCGAAATAAGTAATAAATATTCAATAGACCTGATGGTTTTGACTATTGAAGGGTTAACAGAAGAACTCAAACATAACGGCTGCTAAGGCTGAGTTCCTGTGGGAGAGATCAGAGCCGGAGCTTGAAGCTGTCCTGAAGGAGAACGCGCTGCTGCTGGTCAAACTCGAAGGAGAGATAGTGGAACGGAAGCGGAAAAAGTTTAATCGCGATGCACAGGATTACCAAACAGGTTGCGTGTACACGTGGAGGGAAGAGCCGAATCTGCAGCGTTCCAGCAATAGACGGACCGGACTGCCTGGCCGCCCTGGAGATTATCGCAGACGGTTCTACTCAGATTCATCTATCCAGCACACGAGCAGTGAAGAGGATGTTACACGGAGCTATAACTCAAGGCAAGGAGATTTTTTATACACAGACCCCGCAGAATTAGGAAGAAATCATCGGCCAGTGCACAACCCGCGAGCCCCAATACAGAGAGAAGCATACCCAAAGAGGAGTCAAAAAAGAGGTAAAAAACTTGGTTATTAATATTTCCTCTTATCAACTGACCCCATCGGAACTTGCTTTATTAAATAAAGGGCTGGGTTATGTGCCAACCTACGAGACTTACTTTATGAACTGGGAGACTGAATTTAACAAGTTTATAAGTAGTCTAAAACTTATAATGTGTTTTGTAAATGAAACTGAACAATGTAATAGAAGTGTTCATTCCTCTCTAGGTTTAAAGAAAAAAAGTAACTTTATGCCAATTTTGGATAATGTCTCGATTGATATGTTTTATAACCTTGTGACTAATGAAGTACAGCAACTGTGGGAGGCCTCTATAGTTAGGTCCAAGAATTTAACAAAGGATGAAAGGCAAGGTTTAAAATCCCTAAATAGCAATACAGAAATAATAATTAAAAAAAGCCGACAAAGGTGGGGCTATTGTGGTGATGGACAAAAGTGCCTATATAGCGGAAGCCTTAAGCCAATTACAAGTAATTGATCACTATGAAATGATTGACCATGATCCAGTATGGGAAATAAAGAAATTAGTGGAACAAGTGGTTTTTAGAGGCGGAATTAAATGGCATAATTACGAAAGAAGTCAAAGAATTTTTACTGGTGGAACATCCAGTTACACCAGTAATATATTTCTTGCCAAAAATTCACAAAAGACTAATTAATCCTCCAGGCAGACCAATTGTGGCAAGTATGGGATCCGTTTTGGAACCATTAGCACAATATGTTGATAAACACAACCTATTGTAGCAAGTATTGATACATGCCTGAGGGATACAACAGATCTTATGTTGAAAACTTCCAAGTTGGAGCATTTAAATGATGTAGTATTGGTATCAATAGATATTCAAAGATTGTATACCTCTATACAGCAGGAGGAGGGGATAAGATACATTGAGGAAGCTTTGTTAGATACAACATTACCACACCAAACTGTGTTTTTCTTGTTGGATTGTTTGCAGTTAGTATTAAGTAAGAACTATTTCCGGTTTGATGACCAATATTATTGGCAAAGACAAGGCACGTCGATGGGGGCAGCAGTAGCGCCCTCTTTTGCCAATATAGTGGTACACAAACTTGAAAAGGAATATTTTCTACATAATACTACATATCGTCATAATATAAAAGCTTATTTTAGATATGTGGACGATATTTTGGTTCTATGGTCAGGTACTAGAGAGACCTTCGAAAAAATGATGGAACAAGCCAATATGAGCCATAAAAGTATTAAATTCACATACGAATACTCCAACAATTCCATACATTTTTTGGATGTCTCTTTAACTATTATAGATGGGAAATTGACAACCAATCTATATCGGAAACCTCAGGATAGGAATAACTTGTTGAGAGCAGATAGTTTCCACCACCCAAAGGTTAAGAAAGGAATTCCAAAAGGTCAGTTCCTTAGGGTTAGGAGAATAACAAGTGAGACTAACGATTACAGAGAAGCAGCTGCTGATTTGGTTGAAAGATTCACACAAAAAGGGTACAGTAAAACAGAAATGGAAACAATAGCTAGTGAAGTTGAACAGATTCCAAGAAACCCCTTAATGTTAAGTAAAGGGAATAAGAATAAAAAGAACCGTCTACCATTCGTATCTACGTTTCAAAATAAAAGTAACAAAATAGAAAGGGTGATTAAAAGATACTGGCCATTACTACAGAATGATGTAACATACGGACATTTATTTAAGGATAATCCACTTTTTTCATATAAAAGAGGCAGGACACCAAAAGATAGACTATGTAGCTCTGACCTTAAAGCTAAAACTGTAACATTGAGATTTTTTGGTAAACCCAAAATGGGAACCTTTCCTTGCTTGAGTTGTGAGGTTTGTAATTCAGTGATAAAAGGTGAGTCATCCATTCAAGGCTTTGAAATACCAATAAAAACATATGCTACATGTGAGAGCTCATATGTTGTTTACCTGATTAAATGTCCATGTGGGTTTGCCTATGTGGGGCAAACGTCCAGACCAGTAAAGACTCGCATTGGGCAACATAAGGGGTATATAAGGAATTTTGACTCAAAAAAACCCAGCGACTCCCTACTTGCTAAACATTTTTTTGAAGCAAAACATCACCCGTCACAATTGAGATGGAGAGTTTTGGTTAAATAGAACCACTTCCTGGAGGTGGAGATAGGGTTAAAATGCTTCTACAAAAAGAAAATAAATGGATAAGGCTTTTGGATACAATGCAACCGAAAGGTTTTAATGATAAACTTAGTTATAAATGTTTCTTATAAGTATCTAATATACCCTTGTTTCTATGCAGATCACAGAACTAGGAACTGAATACTACAAATGTAAGTGTAGAAAATCTTACAGTGAATGAATATTTAAAAGAAGTGACATGTTTCCTATGTTTTTGATATTTAGCTTGACAGGCAAAGTTATGCAGTGTCTTAGCGTTAATACTTAGATAGGCGAGGTGCAATGTCTAAAGTATTTTTTACTTCAACAGGATGTTTTTGGAATCGCATTTATAACACTATGGATTGCCCTACAAGAAAAGGTGTTGGATACATGGACTTAAGGGTTAAATCTACCAGTAATGAATGTGCGTCACATGGTGTAGTTGGGTGGAGGCTTAGGCCTGCAGGGTATTTATTGTGTATTCAATTGGCTTTTTTGTATCACTTGAAAAAGGGATTCCTTCCCGAAACATGTCGTGATTAAACACCAATAAAGGGTGATTGCAGAGAAAAGTACTGCCTATGTTCCAGTCTGTTTCGAATCTTCATGCTTTGGAAATCTGCAAACTCTGCAATCCTCTCATTCAGGGAACCATTAAATGATATAATTGGTCTACCTGGAGAGGCATGCAAATTTTTGTGTATCTTGGGCAGAGTATAAATGACTGGTCTGATCGGACACTTTGGTAAGAAATATTCAGACATTGTTTTTGAGATATGGCCTTCCTTTACTCTGGCCTCTATCTCCTTTAGTTCACCAAAAAAAGTGTTGGTGGGGTCAAACGTCGATCTCTCATAATTGGCACTATCATTTAATTGGGACATCAATTCATCTTTATAATATTTATAGTCCATTATAACCACACCTCCCTCTTTATCTGCTTTTCTAACAATTATTTCATTGTTGGACTTAAGGGTTTTCAAGGCATTTCTCTGTTCAAATGAAAGATTCCCCCTTCGTTTCTGTTTCGTTCTATACCAGGCTGTCATGTCCAAGTCAAGCATACGGTTGAAGGTTTTAATGGAAGCATTGGTGCTAACAGGGTCATATTCACTTTTTGGTTTGAATTTTCTCACTATCTCATCAGGCTGCATTCCTTTGTCACCCTTATCAGCAATATCAATTACACCAGTCACATTAGTTAAATCACAGTCCTGCATAGGTTCACAATCAAGTGTCGCAGTACCCTTGTCAAGCCCATAACGTTCCTTAAGGCGCAATTGCCTAGTGAATTTATAATTGTCAATGGTATGGGCAAAAGGATTTAGACTCACCGAGGGGACGAACCCAAAGCCTTTCTGCAGTAGGGATTTTTCGGCCGATGTCAGGCAGTAGGCAGATAAGTTGAAAATCATGTCCTCTTCTTGTTCTTGGCCTGTGCCTGCTGTGAGCGGGTTGAAACCGATGTTGCTGCGGTTGGCCCTCTTCCCCCGACGGGTGGCTTTCCTATGCTGCTGTGTCTGTTCGGCTCCTCGTCCCCACTCGGTGCACGCTCCCCTAAAAAAGAAGATGTGGTGGGAGATCTCTCACGCGGCGATCCTGATCCGCTTCTCCCACTTTCACTGCCAGAGGTTCTGTTGCCGGTTCTGCTGTCGGCTCTCCTGGACGGTGACCTGCGTGTGCGCCAATCCGCTTGCCTCCTCCTGGGTCCTAGCGCTCCACCCTGTTGCCACCGGTAAATTGGGCCGTCTTTGTAGTCCTGTTGTACTCTTAGTCGTTTGGCACTCTTAAACGCCAACAGCTCGGCTCTGTACTTAGCGATCTGTGTGTCTAGCTTGCTGGGCCAGTCATTCTCTTTGTCGCTGTGCAGGATAATGCGATTAGCGTCTTCAAATCCAGAAAGTTAACTTTTCACCGATCTTAGTTCTCGGCCCACTTCTTCTACTACAAGCAGTATGAGATCGAGCGAGCACCGATCAAGTATGTTACACCACCTTTTGCAGAATTCAGGGTTCGATCTCCCTATGGTTGGTGTATTGCTGATTCGGAATCCCCTGGGGATTTTCTTCTCCCTGTAGTAGTCAGACAGGGAGACCCCATGCAGATGTAGCTCTAGTTCTTTTCTCTTTAGGCGCAAGACCTCGTGGTACACTTCTTTTGCGCCTAGTGTTCCAAACGTTTCCTCGTAGGCTTCAGGGAACAAAATGCTCTCTATGTCCTCTGCAGAGAAGTTGTCACGCTGTGTATGTGTTAGGCTTTGTCCACTAGCCTCCATGCTAGTATAGTTGGTCGTATAACGGGGTGCTTAATACTCAAATTTAAGGAAACCATGCCCCTCCAGGTAGACCAATTATATCATCTAACGGTTCCCTGAATGAGAGGATTGCAGAGTTTGTAGATTTCCATCTCCAACCATGTATGCAACAAATAGGCAGCTATTTGAAAGATACCAATGATTTCCTAAAAATGATTTAATAGTATTGATATCCCGGCATCTAAATTGACTCTAGTAACTATGGATGTACAGAGTTTATATACATGTATTCCACATGAACAAGGGATTGAATCAGTGCGGCAGTTAATTGATGGCAACGAGCATTACAAAGGACCCCCACATGCATTCATTCTGTCCCAGTTGCGCTTTATCCTCTACAAAAACTATTTCAAATTTGAAAAGCAATACTTCTTGCAGCGCACAGGGAGAGATGGGATCAAAAGTAGCTCCTACATATGCGAACACATTCATGTATGTATATGAGAATGAATGCATCTTAAGTCATGTCTTATTCAGAGGATATGGCGCCTTCTATAGGTGCTATATCGATGACTTTTTCTTTGTATGGTCTGGCTCGATTGAAGAGCTAACAAACCTGTTAGAGCACCTAAATTGCATCAATAGTCCAGTTAAGCTGACATTAAAATACAGTACGGACAGTATTGAGTTTCTTGATGTTAAGGTGTACAAAGTAAAAAATACTCTGCAAACAAGTATATATGTTAAACCCACTGATAGGAACACATTAGTACACTATCAGAGTAATCACCCCAGACATTTACTGGACTCCCTACTGAGATCACAGCTACTAAGGGTGATACGCATTAATAGTGAGGAAGATAAAAGATTAGACGATGTGAACACTATGTGTAAAAAATTACTATTCAGGGGTTACCGGAGCGCCCTAATCAGTGAGGCTAAAGAATGGGCATTGAATCTCAGTCGGGAGGAAGTTTTGTCAGAGGCCAACACAGGACGCAAGAAAACTGATGATAAAGACATGTACTATGTATGTCAGTATGGGGAATGCTCTAGCTATATGGGAGAGTGTGTGTTGAGACACTGGCCTCTGGTTAAGAGCGACGATAACGTAACTAAAAAGTTGCCCAGTAGGACAAAATTTAGCTACCGCAGAGGTAGCTCACTGAAGGAGATTTTAAGCCCCTCTGACCCTGTTGCGAAGTATTCTAATCCACAGGCGCAACATTTCCTGTCCGCAAAACCGGGAGTATATAGATGCACAGGTTGCGTAATGTGTAGCAGCCTAATCACTGGTGATCATTTCTTACATCCACATACGGGCAAACGCTACGCCATTAAACAAAGGATGACCTGCACAACCACTTTAATAGTGTACATCATAAAATGCCCATGTGGGCTAATCTATTGCGGCAAAACCATCAGAATGCTTAAAGAACGCATAGCCATGCACAGAGCCAGTATCAGAGCCGCTTTAGACCCAGAGAGAGATGAGAGGTCAAAAGGGAAAAAGTAAGACATTTCCCAGCAATTAGTGGCCCGCCATTGGGCGGAAGTGAAACATAGCCCAGCAACATTTAGGTGTATGCCAATAGAGCATGTGCCAGCTAGGACAAGAGGGGTTGACAGCGATAAAGCCCTTTTAAAAAGAGAAGCCTTTTGTATACATGAATTGGACTGTGTGGCACCTAAAGGACTTAATGGTCAGCTGGTGCTGAGTTTTCTAACCTGAGAAGTTGCTCCCTGCTTTTTACATTGTGTAATGACAGACTCGTATTAGATACCTTATTGCATTAAGATGATATAGAATTACTTTAAATGAATTTATTGACATTGAATATGTTATGAAATAAGTATTGGACACGAAATGCTCAAAGCAAGCTATTATTCATTATTGGTATCTCTTGCCAGTCAATACAGCAACAAAATGATACATTTGTATAAATTTACAGATTACATGGACTTTCCTGGAATGGATACTTGTATTGGACACTTTTGTTTCACTTTAGCTGAGCACAAATTCAGCTGGCACAACAGTATGTATTAAAATTACAT